>NW_011499948.1:212085-238175 GCF_000495115.2 Populus euphratica | reverse complement strand
TGTTCCGGTTTTGATTGCACCGACATCTCTTTTCTAAGTTTGGCCATCTCTTTATCCTTTCAATTTCAGTTCTTAAATTCATCAATCAATCCTTTCATTTATGTGATAGGCTTGCATTTAAAATGAACATTTACCATAAATTAAAGGTATCTTATATTATTAGATATATTATTATAAAACATGCTTTAGTTAAGGAGTTATTGATACTTCAAGTGTAAAATGATAACATAAAACCTTGATAAAATATGCACTTTTAAGTACTAATCAACCAGATTGATGGACTAGATTATACTGAAACATTCTCTTCATTTTCCAAACCAAGAACCATTCAGTTGATTATTTTTATAGCCCTTGTCCATTGCTGGTCTTTACAATAACTTAATGTTAAAAATGTATTTTTACATGGTTTAATCTCTGAAACGATTTACATGAAACAACCACTAGGAATGGCAGACCCTCATCTTCCACAATATGTTTGTAAGCTGCAATGTGCACTTTATAGACTTAAACAAACACCTCGTGCTTGGTTTGATTATTTCAGTGCCTTTCTTCTCCAATATGGTTTCCATTTCAGATTAACAGATCTATCGTTGTTTACTTTTCATTTTGATTATGGTTCTCTCATCCTTATATTTTATGTTGATGATATACTTCTTACAGGAATTGGTGATACACTTGTTGCAAACTTCATCACTCTTCTCAATTAGGAATTTGTCATGAAAGACTTAAGACCTGCTCATCACTTTCTTAGCATAGAAATTTCACAAACATAATATAGCCTTCACTTATCACAATCCCATTATACCCTTACAATTTTAGAACATGCTTATATGGTTTATTGTAAACCAATAAGTACACCACTTGAAGCAAAAACTACAGATTCATCAAATACACCTCTTATAGAAGATGTCAACTTCTTTCGAGGACTTGTTGGCTCTTTACAGTACCTCATATTAACTTAACCAGACCTCTCTTTTAGTGTTAACTATGTCTTTCAATTCATGCATGCTCTTACAACTACTCATTTAAAAATGGTTCGACGTATCTTATGATATGTCAAAGGAACCATTTATAATGGTCTACATTTTACTTTTACTACTAAGCTTTATTTATCTACTTTTAAAGACGATGATTGGGCTGGATATCTTACTACAAGACATTCGACTACTGGCTACAATGTTTTTCTTAGTTGTAATCTCATCTCCTAGTGTGCCAAGAAGCAACACACTATTTCACGCTCTAGCACTGAAATAGAATATCGCGTTATGGCCAACACTACCGTAGAACTTACATGGTTGACCTACATCCTTCATGATTTACACCTTCCACCGATATCTCAACCGGTGCTCTATTGTGACAATATTAATGCTCTCCACATGACGATCAATCCTGTCTTCCATGCATTTAGCAAGCATATTGAGTTTGATTATCATTTTGTACACGAACAAATGGCTCTTAGGAACCTTATTACGAATCACATTCCAGCCTCTAATCAGATTGCTGATCTATTTACTAAGCCAGTATCCAAAGCTGCCCTTTTTTTTCATAACAAACTTTGCCTCTAACCCTGACAATGTTTGAGGGAGGTTATTATCAATATACAACAGCAACATGTATTAGCAATAATACAGCAGCAACATCACAGGATCAACAACAGCATCACCAAAGCAGTAACAGCAGTTACATCACAAAAGTAACAGAATCACCGAAGCAGTAGTAGCAGTAGCATCATAGCATCTCCTGACCAAATCTTGATAAACTCCTGTCACGTTAACATCCAAGATTGTGGGAAAAATATTCCAACGACTATTACACTCTAGAATGGCAACTCATCATACATAGAAGCTACAACTACATGCAAATCAGAAATAAATCAGTCACCATAATCAAGAACATGCTTTAACGGTTACTACACTCTAGAATGACAACAAATCAAAGACAAATCAACCTCTATAATCAGGAAATCCTGTAACTATAGAAACAATTATAACTATAAAAACAAATACAACTATGAAAAGTTTATAGCTACTCTATTTCTTATTTATATATATTTACATCATGCACATATGATTGTAGAGTGCTTCTATCTTGTTTTATTATACTAATAAAAAGTAAAAAAGAATTAATTTCAGAGACCATCTCTGCTGCTTCTTCTCTTCCTTTACTGTATTTTTCTCTCAAGGTTATTTGAATTAATATTTTTTTAATGAAATGTTGAAAAAATGATAAATATCAATTAATATATGTTTTAATTTAAATAATAGTGCTCGGAGTTTGAAAAATTTCTAATAAAAAAACACAATTTATTCTACAAACTGAATAAAAATACACCCTGGGATAAAGAAAAATGTTTATATTATTAAATTTATTAATCTACAAGGTTGTGGATTCTTTAATGTCTCATTAATTATTCAAATAAGTATTTAAATTTTTTTATTTAATTCGATAAATCAATAGAGTGGGTGCGCATATAGGTTGCTAATTCCACACCTGACGTGACAACGCGTTCCTCCTGATACAACAATGCCACACCTTGGTAATTTTCCCCTATGAATGAAATGCTAGCACATTGTGATTCATTTATCAAGGAATTGGTACCTCAAGAAAACCATTTAAAAAAATCTGCCGTCTGGTTAGAGATTATTCTCTGGCAGGTACCAATCGGAGTCATGCAGCCTGTCATCACCAACGCATGGAGCTCATCTGTGCCCTTCAGGTGCCAATAGAGATGCTACTGCATGCCGGCATTGATAGCCTAAAAACCAGGCAGTCGTCCCCGGGGACAGGCATGGCAACCCCTAGCAGCAGCCTTGTTTCTATAATGAACATCTTATACACTACTGGTCAAATAAACTGAATCGCCATACTTTTGAGTGAAAATGATCGGAGCTCTCAAGTGATTTCATTAACTCACTGGGGCGGTTGTTTCTTTGCGATTCAAGCAGCCCTTGGCCAAGGGAACACACATGATTCAGATGAGATATTCTTTTGCTGATGCAATGAGATTTTCTGCTGTACAAGAGTTCCGTATTACTCATGAATAGTCGTTACAGAAATGCAGTCCCCACTTGTCGACGAAGAAGGGGTGCTAGGTTGGTAAATATTGCAGATCTCCCGAGCTACCCTTTTTTTTTTTTTTCTTGAAAAGCTTCAGATGGGGTCATTATCAATCTAGCAGAAAGTCTTCTAGGACCACTTTTGCCGTAGAATCGGCAGCTTGTAAACACTTGTGTAACGTATTTCTGCTTCTTGGCAACATGTGGTACAAAATGTCTGGCAATTTCTGCAAATTGGCAGGCCTCGCCTCGAGAAAGCTACCCTGAGTTTCTTCAAAAGCCCACAAAGGGACAGTCCGTGCGTGGGAAATTTTACAGCTTCATTCATCCTTGGATCCAAAACCATGCACACAATGGGTCACCCTGTCTAGCCAGTCTACCATAGTACCATCACCCCTAACCCCACCTATAGGTTTTTAGCATTAAAAAAAAAATCAATAATGGGGTCCACCCATTTCTGAGAAACGAGGACATCGTATCTGCACATATATTGCCATTTGTTTTCACTGTGTAAAAATGTTTTTTTAAAAAAAAACTTATATATTTTTAAATAAAAACTATTTTAAAAAATAATAATTATCGTAATACCAACGTGTTCTTCCAATGATTCTGTAATCTGTAACGTGTACAACTGCTCCTCTCTGTAATAAATAAATAAAAAAAAAACCAGCACCATGCAGTGCTTGATTTGCCAAAACATTAAACATGTAATCTTGCATGGAATTTTTTAACAAAGAGCTAAAGCAGGTTTAGTATTGTTTTACAATAGTGTTTTCAAAAGAACACAAACAAACATACAGAGGACATAACTGCAGTTATGTTTAAGGTAGTTTCCTTGCAATTGCCTTCCCCACTTCGTAAATCAGCAAGGAAATCAAGTGCCCATTTGAAGATTTGATCCAAAACTTGAAATCAAATAAAGGCTTATTGGGAATTGAAGATTCCTTGGTTTCAAACTTTCAACCATTTAAAGGCACATCCACCAGCACTATAACCACCTATATGTGTTTTCTAATCACAGCAGCGTATCATTACTGGTGTGACCAAATTGCCTTATATTCCATAAGAAAAAGGCATCCCTATTTGACTATCTCCATTTAGGATTTGGGAAATCATTCACTTTCTTGCTACCCACGCATGCTCTATTGCTACGATTCCATGGCTACCTCTCAACAAGATGGATTTTCTACTTTTCTGGCCACCGCCTTTGACAAGAACAAGAACACTACAGCTTTCAGATTTTGTTGTCTGTTCACGCCCGTGTTTTGAGAAATCAAAATCTTTTAATAATTCTTTTCAACCTCCATTTTAGCAGCCTGGAAGGGAAGGAAAATACAATCAAGACTTTCCTTATTGTCAAGTAGTGTTGAGACCAAATCTTCCCATTCAGACGGATGACGAGATAAAAAAGCAACACAGTAGAATCAAGTTTATTTCTCCATTTCCAGTCCCCTTTCTCAAAAGCACCTTACAAAGTTCTTACATAACTCCATTCACCTACCTCAGGATGCACAAATTTGAACAGAATATTACAATTTTGACGTGAAAAGTGGAACTTTATGAGATGACAAGATTCTTTCAATACATCTAAAGACTCCAAACGAGCTACCCTACCACCACCACCACCATCCATTCTAGCCAAAAAGTTAAGATAACAGGTCGGTGTTATGAACAATGTTTAAAGCCGAAGTTCGATGCACCGTCTCACATGGATACAAACAAGCCAAAATTCAACTGTGCAGAGACCAGTAGATGACAGAAATAGACAAAAAAATAAAGAGGGGAAAAGGGTCATGCTTATTCCACGTAGTTTTTAGAAGTTGCATCAGTACAAGTATAGACAAATAAGGGGAGGAAAATACAGTACTAGGGGAAAAAGAAAATCTAGTAAATTTCTGTACCAGAGAGACTGACCTAATTGCATGAAGCCTAAATCTACATCTTCTTCACTTCCCCTCTCAGAAGATCTGTTAGACATAGGACCTTGGTTTGTATTTTGTTGTGTAACTCATAACCCCCTGTTATGTTACAGACCATTAGCCTACACATGTTTCACAAACCTACTTTCTTTACAACTAAAAGAAGAGGTGATGGAAAAAGGAAATAACACCACCACCGGTAGAACTACTACTAATTCCTGCTACTTCTAAAGTTCTAAGCACAAGATCAATCATCAGTCTGCAGGAAATGTCCTGATGGAATGCTAATGTCTTCTAGGGATCCAATTTCTCCCATTCATAACGTCCAGGGAGCGGCTTGTCACTAACAGGGTCAAAGTTATACCTGCCAAAAATCAGCATTTCTATCAGCTAAGAGGATGTAAACCACGCAGCAGAAACATTACAAGATAGTCCAAAAATCCAAGCAATCATTCAAATGAGATAAGCTAATAGATGGGAGGCACATACTTCTCAGTAAATTGCCTTAGCTGCTCTTCTTCAGCTGGGCCAAAGAACTCATCCATTTCACGGGTTGTTGGGATACGTCTTTGCATTGAGTTCTGTAATCTCCGGCTACTTTCAGTTGGGCTAGCAGGCTTAGTAGTAGAACCAGGGGTTGTTGTGTCTTCTGTGCCTCTTGTTAAATTGCAAGGAGTGGATTCCCTGGTGCTCCTGTAACAAAGAAGATAAATATGGCATGGGCATAGCGAATAGGTAACCTAAGGGAAAATAACATATAGCATAATGAAATGAGGAGAAACAACTGTGCATGATGCTGTAAGTCGCGTGTCAAAAAGCTATCAGAACTGATAATAAATATAAAGCTTGTGCAAAAAACATTAAAAAGGAGACATGAATCCTGTCAGCATGGAAACAATTGAAAACTTAAGATTTTCCAAGCCATTAACACATTGCAGGTCACGTACATTCTGCAAAAGGTGCCAGGAACCTCCCAATCATAAAAATAACAGATCGCTTAAAACACTAGAAATATTCGAACCACCACATAAAGCAACAAACCATTTTTTACCATGATGTACCTCAAGCAACAAAAAACTAAGAAATAAACTTCAATTTTCGTTAGTTACAAGCACCAAAGAATCAAGGAAGGAGTAGAAACCACTTTAGATATCCCATCCTCATTACATGAAGCAAATAAGACAAACATTCTTCAGGCTTTGAATCAAATCAGAGTTTCTGTTAGAGCATCCAGTGTCCAAGCATACATAAAAACCAAGTCTTATAACAAGAAAAACACACACTAAACATATTTATGTTCAGAATAAAAACACCAAACAATAATAATATTGCTTAAAAAATGCAGAGGCATTTGTTGTTGGAAGAACCAATGGAACAACTTTGCTTCTTTTGATTACAATAATGCAATGGCATCCATGTCTGAGATCCCCACAAGAAGAGGACACAAGTTAAACTATTTTGTTTTGATACACATATAATAAGGGCCCGCATAGCAACAACCAAATTGAAGTAAAAGCAATCTAGCAAGAACTGTAAAGCATGTTCAGTGTAAAGTCCAGTAAAGAGATAGGCAAACAAAATCATGGAATTTTTAATCAAAGACCCGCAAAATGCAATGAAGTCATACGAATCCTGTTATCCATGAAGATGGTTAATAATTCATTAAAACCACGAAACAAAGTTAGGGCATTAATTACCCTATATGCAAATCACACTTCAGTGAAGAAAAAAAACTATACATGAAGGAAGATGTTTTACGCACTTGAAAGAGAATTAGAGAAATTGGTAGCGTGGTTTTAGTTTCATGGGTCTAGAGTACTAAGAGTCTTGAGATTAGATCCAACATCTTAAGTTTCTTCTCCACACTGCATTTTCTCAGAAACCAAACAGAAAGGGAAGCAAAATTCTTATAAAGAAAATCACTTTAAAATATAGAAGGTAAGGCTTAAGAAAAAGATTCCACCACAATTCGTTATTATTTTAATAAGGAAAGAGCTTCAACTATCTATATGTAAAGCAGAAAATCTCTTCTTTATGTCAAGCAATTATTGGGGATGGAATGAAATAAATTTTAATTCTCTTCTTTATTGCTACGAGTTTTGTTTTAACAGAAATGAAGCTTAAGTTACAGCTTAACCGCCCAAAAGGCTGCCATAATTCCTCTTTAAATGCAAATTATAGTCTTCTCAAGCCCCCAATATTACAACTAAAGCTTTAAACTAGACCAAATAGATGAAAGAAAACCATGGAAAAGTTCACACAGCCAGAGAAGAGGGAGAAAAAACCCAAATCAGGAACAAAGTTAAATTGAGGCTTTAACATGTCAAGATTCTTCTCTTTCACTCTCAGCAATTAAAAAAGCACAGGCATGGAAAAACTCATTCAAACCCCCAAGAAACACGCGACTTTTCTATTTTTCATCTCTTTCTCTCATTTTCCCAGCAATCAAACACTAATACACAAATTCCCCAACCCCAAACTAAACCCGATTTAAAAAAAAATTAAAAACCCACCTCGACTACCCCTCTTTCCTTCCATTTACTTGTCAACCAAACAAGAAAGCCCTAAAATTAAACACCAAAAAGAAAAAAGAAAAGCCCCGAATTTTTCCAAAAACAATTTTTTTAAGGGAAGAAAAGACAGACGCATACACTTCTTCAACGTCCCCCCATTTTCCCATTACTCAGAATTTCAACAAAAAAAAAAACATAGAAAAAAGAAAGCATTTCAAACTTCTCAAGAAATTAAAGAAGAGTAAGTAAACCCACCTATCTCTACTTTCAATGTCCAAAACATTATCTCCAAAAGAACCCAAGTCTTTACTATTGCTGTTATTATTCTCTTCAACCTCTTTACTCTCCCCCCCTTCTCTCTCTTGACTCGACCCGGAATCTTTATCCACCCGCGAACTCGGTTTCAAAATAGGGCTAGGGCTTTCCTGCTGCCCCAATTTGTCATTGTTCAGACCACCCAGTCTCTGTTGCTGCCTTCTCGGCGAGCCATGATGGAAAGATGGAACTGGAGGTGGTTTCTTCTCAAGACGGCGGCTGCGAAGCTGGAGGTAGCCGGCGGGAGACGAGGGGGGGGGAGGAGAGGCAGAGGAAGCATGCAATCTGAGGGCTTGTTGTTTCTTCAGAGCTAGGGTTTTGGCTCGGGTACGGACACCACAACTCAAGTCGACCACGGCTACATCATTTCTCGTTTTAGCCTTCCTCATATACTTGCCCATCTCTTGAAAACTATACCCGTCTCTCTCTCATGTAGGGAGATAGGAAGAGGGAGATGAAAAGGGAAAGCGGGTGGGATTAATTACTAGAGAAAGACAGAACGGGAGGGGGAGTATTTGTAATGGCTGTGGAGGGGGAGAAGGGAAAAGGTAGGGGTTAGGGTGTGGGTGTCAGTGTGGCGTATAGTCGCAGTCTATTTTATTAGTCTCCTGCTCTTTCTTCTCTTGATTGGGGTGGGCTGTAGTGGTGTCATGTCTCCTTTCAATTTCTCTTCTCATTTCCTGCTTGCTCCTTGATATTTTGAATTGCCGGTCAATTTTTTTAAAGTTTTGTGTGTGTATAATATTTTTTATTTATTTTATTTATTTTTAATATTAAAACAATCCAAAAACAGTAAAAAATATATATAATTTAAAAAAATCATAATTTTATAAAACACAATTTATGTCCTAAAACTAACCTTTCCAACTAATATTTTTTTAATGAATTGTTTATATGTATGATATTTATATTTATTTATTGTTTTTTTAATTATGAGTATTTAGACCTGTTTATATACATCTTGATTAATTTTCAAAAATTCTAAAATTAATAATTATGTAAATCTTCAATGATTCTGAGATTTATAATATTTGAACTGATAATCTCTAAAAAATTTATTTGTTATTTTACTTGTTAGGATAAAATGTTCATTATTTCAAATATATTGGTTTTTTCATGATGAAAAGTTGTTTTTGGATTTACACATCAAGAATGGTACGGAAAATTAAAGAAGGTAATGAGCCAAAGAAATAAGAAATTGATGGATAGGGTGAAGAAAATTAAGAAATTGAGAACAAGAAATTTTAATTTTGGTCCATTGAAAGTTTTTATAATAAGCCAACTATTAATACCAAAATCAAAGAATTTTATTTATTTTATCTCATTATAAATAGGTGTATAATTGAATTATTGGAACTCCTCGAGTATTTAAAACATTTTCATATTTATAATAAGCCAACTATTAATATCAAAATCAAAGAATTTTATCTATTTTATCTCACTGTAAATAGGTATATAACTTAACTATTGGAACTCCTTGAGTATTTAAAATATAATAAGCCAATTGTTGATACCAAAATTTTATCCATTTTATCTCACTATAAATAGGTGTATAACTGAATTATTAGGACTCCTTAAGTATTTAAAAAAAATTCAAAATATTCTCAAACAAATTTCACATGAAAAACTAATATCTTTCCCCAATTAAATTTCAAACATATTTTTCATATCTTATTTTTAAGTATGAGAAGTAAACTCCTACGTGATGATGCTCCAAATTGCAATATAATGGAGAATTTAAATATTTAAATATTTGGATAATAAATAATTATATATTCATATTAATCTTTTATTTTTTATAACACATAGTATAAAGGATTGATGACAAATATTTGGACCAGCAGAAATTCTTTGGTTATTAATTCAATGACTTTTTGTAAAGAGTTATAATAAATGAACAATAAATTATAAAAATAAAAATATTTTTTTAATTTATAAATGATAAAATGTTGGGAATATGTTACAAGAGACTAGAAATTGGAAACTATTTACCTTGATTGTTTACAGAGTATTTATATCTTTTATACTTTGAACTTTCTTCCTCTTATTCAAAGGGTTGCGAGTCTTTTTTTTTTTCATATCCAGGTAGAGAGGGAAACCATTATATCAATATTAATATTGATATAAGTGTTTCCTTACACAACATTAATATTGGTAGGAGTATCATGTGTTTACAGAAGACAATCTTATGTTATTATATACACAATATTAATATAGATGAGAACAACTCTTGTAATCAACATTAAAATTGATTGATGTATAAACAACTCTTAAATAATTTTTCACACAGTTAGGGTGTAGGGATATGATAATTCTAGATTCGCACCTTGGATGCTTAGATCCGAAGTAATCCTAAATCCAAAGATGTTCAAACCTAATATTTTGCTAGACCAATAAGCTGTTGGGTTTAATACATAGCCAAGTCCAATGAAATTGAATTTGATATCTTCTCATACTCTCATTTCACGTATTTTAATTTTTGTTACGTCTTTATATTGAATCTTTTTTCTTTTGATCTGTTTAGCTATAAGCCTTAAGAGTAAAGGGATTTTAGTATGGAAATGTATATGTTGGTAATATAGTAAATATACAGTAAATATATATGTTGATAAGAAATTAGAGGATTGTTTGTAAGAAAATAAGGAATTAATTAAATTTTATTTAAGCTTTTTTTTTTATTGAGGACATTTTATATAGATAAACTTTGTATTTATCAAATTTAATGAATCATAGTTCTTGTTTGATATTGTTATGCTTTTTAAAACCTAATTATTTTTACTTGTTTTCTTGCAAAACAAAGCAAACATTTTGTTAACCAGAAAGTGATTTTCTGGAAATCATTTTTCAAATTTTTCTATATTTGTTTACCATTAGAAAAATTGATTGACGGAGAACATTTTTCAATTAAAAAAAAATTTAGCTTGATGTTCAAGAAAGTGTTTCCTTGTGTTTTAGGCAAAAAACACTTTCTGAAAGTTGTGAAAAAAAATTAAAAATATCATATTATTTGCTGATTATCTCAAATTTGTTTCTCAAACTTTTGATTGATATATATTTTGTTTGAATCTTTTTTTTTTAATTTCATCCCTTAAAATTTGATTTTTTTATTTATTTTTATATTAACTTTAGTCCTCATTTTTATAATTGTTATTTACTTTTTTATTATTATTTTTTTATTTAAAATTTTTTATCTATCAAATTTGACCCTCATCTCTTGATTGTTACTTATTTTATTTGGAATAATTTATAAAATTATTATTATTATTATTATTTAAATTTCATCATCTTTTAATTTTTTTGGTTGGATTTGATCTCTATTATTTTAATTATTATTTATTTTATTTAAGATAATTTATTAAATTATATTTTTTTAATTTTATTTTTATTCAACTTTTTAATTTGTAAGATTTGTTCTTCGTTATTTTAATAAACTTAAAAAAATAAAATATTAATAAACTATTTTTCAGCTCATTTTTCATAGCATAACCAAATACTAGAAAGTATTTTTTAATTTATTTTTTATAACATTATCAAACATAAAAAAATAATTTACTTTTTAAAAAAATTATTTTTCAAAAAAAAATTATTTTCTAACAAATAAACAAGCCTTAAAAGGAAACTTTTTTATTTTTAAAACAAAACAAAATAATGTATGACCAACCAAAAAAAACTGCGTTTTTCTAATGCCTTCCAGTTTTTTCAATAATAATTATAGAAGTAAGTAAACAATAAAGGATATCTTTATTAAAAATTAATGCCACCTATTATTATTATTTAAGAGACAAATTATTATTCCATTCCAACAATTTCTAAATTATAATTAATCCACGAAAATGTGTTGTTTCCATATATTGATCATATCGCGAAACGAGTAAAAGTCGATATTTTTAGGGACTATGAAGGACGGCAGTCCTTGGATTCCCTTTTAGGTGGCAAAGGGCATTTTGATTTTCTTTTTATTGGTTTATTTATATATTTCTCGTCGTCAAAGATAGGACTTGAATAATCCCACCCTCCCTCACAAGAAGTGTAATCCACGCTCCTTCACCCGTTGCATGATCTCTTCCCATAAATAACATCAAAAAGCTGATGCTTTGGAATATAATTTGCTTTGTATAGGATTTCTGATGAGATTACGCAAGGTTTATCTATTTTTTTTTAATTAGGGTTTTTTTAATAAAAAATGGCACATGGGATTTTTTTTCATATTTCTATGTAAATTCAAACCCTAAATATTAATAACATTGAATAATATATTTAATTAACATTTTAAATGAGAAATATTCACATTGATGGTTTTAATTAGAGGTAAGTACAAAAATTGAAAAGCTAATGAAATTGAAAAAACTAAAAAAAATAACTAAAAAATTAAATAAAAAAAAATCAAGTCAAATAAAAAAAATCAAGTTAAATTAAAAAAATTGAGTCAAATTAATTTGAATTAATTTTTTAAATAATCAAATTGAACCAAATCTAGTTGATTTGAATCAATTTTGATTTTGAATATTCCTAGTTTGAATTTGTGCAATGATTTTGTTAATTTGTTTGGATTTATTTACAATTTTAAATGACAATAAAAATGCCGTTATTGTTGTTTTCGTGTATATATAACGAGAGATAGAGAATTGCTTGTTAGAAAGAATGTAGCAATAAAAAAAAAGGATAAACAATATTAGAATTACAATAAATATCTAACGGATACATATTACACTTCTTATATTCAAATTAGAGTAATTTGATTTTTTTTTTCATTTTGTCATGAAGCTTGTTTACTAAATATAAATATAATGATGGGTCATTTCTGAAATTAAATTAGAGTAATTCTACGATTAATTTTAATATATTTAAAAAAAAAACTATTTTTAAACACATTTTATACCACAATTCCAAATATTTACAAAACACCATCAATGGGAAAAAAAATTAAAAATTCAGTGCTTGCTGGGAATACTTAAAAGGAAAATTATTACAAATTGTTGAATATATTTACTTATTTTGTTGAGAAAATTAGCTTAATTATATGTTCACAGCTAAACAACTTATCAAATTACTTAATAACGATGCAATTAAAGATAATCATCAAGTACATGTCCTCATCTAACCACATACTTTATATATTTACTTTTTAAAACATGAAGGGATTAACAATGCTTTTTTTTTTTTATTTATTTAATTTGATTTTAAGTTTTTAAATTGATTAGAAAGGTTTCTAATAATTTTTTTTCTTCATATTTTAGATGAAAAACAAGTTGAAATCTAGATTTTTAAAGTCTAGAATCTCAATTTTCTGATCATCATTAAAGATATATATCTTTAGTACTCAAAAAAGATAATAAATGGATGACGAATTATCTATCTAAACAACCTTATCTATCTAATTAAAAACAAAAAAAATAAATAAACCAAGCACCTGGTTTTCCAAGGCCATGTGGATTTTATTTGTGCCATGTATCCATTTCTAGCACATGAATGCATGACCCTTTATTTTTTTTATTCCGTTGTTTTTTTTATATTTTTTAATTAAATTATTTTTAAATAAATTTATTTAAATGATGTTTAGATAAGTATCTAATTATATCATTTTTCTAAAATGATATTAGTGTTATTCATGATAATATTATTTTTTAATTGAATCTAAATGGATAATTTACTATATATAAATAAAATATATATTTTTTAATTTTTTATTGTAAAATTCTATATAATTTATCTCAACATTACTGTTGTTATGTTTTTTAATACATTCATGTCAAAATTATCAATTCATTATTTTATTATTTTGTTTTAATAATACTTGCTTTTAAGATTATAATAAATTTTTATTCGAAATAACACTTATCCTCCCTCATTTCTTCTTCTTCTTTTTTAGATTGAAATCCCTAATTTTCCCATGTCCCCTATATTTTTTGCCCTAATCAATAAAGCACTCTATCTCTCCCCTACTCTCTAACAATTTCGTGTCATTTAGATAATAATTTTGTTTGTTTATCTTTTTTTTTCCTGTTTGGTTACCAAGAAAATTTGACAATTTTGTGTGCTCTTATGACGTTGCATTGTGGCTTTTGTTTATCTTTTGGGACCTTGCATTGTTGTTGCTTTATCTTGGTTATCTCATGCAAACTATTTTTTTAGTAATTAACTTGTGTTGATGGTTTGAATTAACATTTGCGGTGGTGGAGTAGGTTCATATATTGATGGTTTTAGCAAATAAAATCTATATGGCTTTTATTGGATTGTTTCATGTCCTTTTAAACTAATGTTCTGGATCTATATGGCTTTGTCCATAAGGAAAAAGTTGTGGTGGGTGGGGTGAGTTTGATTATATCATTGTTAGTGTTCTTGAATTTTACTGTGAGAGTTTTACATGAGGGAAGACCTTTGCATTCTTTAGCTAAAAGTTTGTCACCATGTTAGACTCTAGTTTGTGAATATTTCATTGATATTTTTGTTGAAATTGAAAGTTGCCTATGAAAATATTTATGAAAATATTGATGAAAGGTAAATCTTTGATGAGATACTTCTTGATAAAATATTTTTATTAGATATATTTTATTGACAATAATAATAACGATGGATGTTTTTCTAAATACTAATCAAATTCTGGTAATGCATAAAATATAAATTAATAAAAAAAATTTTACAAACAATTATTTATGTTACAAAATATAAATTATTATATTTATGATGAAAATTTATTTTATTTTCATATAATTAAATAAAAATAATTTAAAAAGTGTTTCACATCATGAGATCAAATATTATTAAATGTGTCTATCTTTCAACTTCCCACTTTAAACTGGAGTTGATATTAACAACTTTTTCATGATTTATTAGTTTACATAATTTTTATTTTATTTAATTAAGCACACACACATCATCTTTCTAATTTTCAATGAAAAATTTACATGATGTAAGAAAATATATTTATAATATTAAAATACTTTTCTATTACGTTAAAAAAAATAACTTCAAATCTCATCCTTAGCATAAAGCGGGTAATTGGCTAAATAACAAAAAACTAAAGGAGAGGGTTTTTACTATAACTCTCCTTGCATAACACTATTTATTGAGATAATGTGTTTTTTTTTTCTTTTTTTTCTAATTTAAATTTTTGTAATTTTAATATTAAATTTATTAGGGAGTAAACTATATAACTTTTTTTTAATTTATTTTTTATGAGGTCATTCTAAATACAAACTACGGGCATAACAGATTCACTCGAGTTTTTTTAATTTTTCTAAATAATTTTTTTTTCAATTTTATTTTTTAATATTGAATTGATTGAGAATTAAACTATATGATTTATTTTGATTCGCTTTCTATGAGGTTATCCTCATCTCATGACTTGCGTTATATGTTTAGCAAGTTAACTCTAGTTGACTCAAGTTGCTTTTTTATTTTTTTATTTTAATCTTTCAACACTGAGTTGATTAAGAATTGAGTTTCATGATTTATTTTAATTTGTTGTCTATTGAGTTATCATGGTTTCATGATCTAGATCACATGTTTGGTGGGTTAATACAAATTAACTCGAGTTATTTTTTTGTGTTTTTTAATTAATTTTTTTTAGTTTCTTCATTCAACATTAAGTTTATTGAAAATTAAATTTTATAATTTGTTTTAATTTGTTTTTTATGATGTTATCATGACTTCATGACTTGGCATGGGAACTAGCAGGTTAGCTTAAGTTGATTCAAATCAATCTAACATGTTATCGCCCTAATATTTATTAAAAGAATCTCATCTTAAATTCTTATTTCGAGTCAAAGTATATTTTTACTGGTCATTCAAGTTATATTTAGACCCGTCAAGACGACCAAGTCACATTGAATAAATCCCAAATAGTTTATATATTTTTTTTTTAAAAAAAAAAAACATTAGCAACATCTAGATATTTTCTTTATATTAATATTTTTATTCGACTTCCAACATAGCGCAGGTCAATAATCTAGTATCATCTAATTCTCATGCTATGAAACAGGCCAAGATAATACACACACACACTTAAATATTTATTTCAAGTCAAACTATATTTTTAGTTATCATTTTAGGTTGTATTTGGATCTATCAAGGCAACCAACTCACATCAAATAAATTCCTGTATAGTTTAAATTTTTAAAAATTAAAAAAAAAATTGGCAACACCTAGATATTTTCTTTACATTAATATTTTTTTATCTTTGCTACAATATATTGCAAGTTAATAACTTAGTATCATCTAATTTCCATGCTATGAAACAATAATATATATATATATAGTTTCAACTTGGAAGGATATTAGTAGGATTATTATATTGTGGTAATGAATTTATCGTTAATGCATAGAAGTTATAGGTTCAAACTACTCTTCAAGTAATTGGCTTATTCGATAAGGTTAATTCTCATCATTTTATGTATTTGTCACCACGAAAAAACTTATGCAACTGATCAATCTTCCATCTAAGAAAGGATCTCATTCGATCTTTGCAACCAAGAGGAAAGAAAGAGTTACATTATAAGCTACTCATGGCTGAGTTGGGATTGTTCACCTGTGAAACCGCTTTCCTTTGCAATGCAATATTTCTGTAAAACTGCTGAGTTGAATCCGTGGCATAGCTTTTATGGGGTCTTGAGGTTCTTCTTTATCTTTTGTCATCAGATGAAAAGACTTGAGAGTGAGAGAAGTCACTTGGCAGTTGTATTTTTTGCAATATAGAACAAGCATCACAAGCAGGTTCCTTCGCTGGAGAAGAATCTTCTCCCACACTGGCAATTGCCAATTTTCATGGTGCTTGGAATATTTTTCTTTTCTTTCACCTTTTTCTTTTACGACAGAGGATATCTCTCATCTCCTGTTATTATGCTTGCCTTGCATGAATAATTGTTACCTTCTTCCTGTTTTCTCTCTGTTCATCCATTCGGGACCAGTTAACATTAGTTTTATGCCATGCTATGAAACAGTCCGGGATAGCTAACTGATAATGAGTTTATCATACTTTCGCAAAAGTTATAGATTTAAACCACTTTTCATGTTATGATACATAACTAGTTACGTCACCGTGTAATGTTATAGGTTAATTTTTTATATAAAAAATATATATAAAAATAAGATTTAAAAGTATTAGGTTTTTCTGTAAAATTATACCAAAGAGTCTTGAATTTAACTAAATGTCTGATTTAAGAGTAATATTTATAATATTAAACTTGTATGACCCAAGTTTAAGTGGGTTTGACTGCAATACCAAACTAAATAGTCTTGGATATGGGTTTGCCTGCAATGTCATGTCATAAAAATATAATAATTAAATAGATCAATTAAAAAGAAAAAAACCAATAGAAAAAAAACTAATAAAGAAAAAAATTTAAATTAACTGGGTTAACCCTTCAAAGCAGATTAATGTGTTAAACCTTGGATTCGTGTCTTGAAAGTTTGATAACTAAATAGGAAAAAAAATTTGATGGGTCACCCAAAATTAATTGGGCTAACTCGTCATACTAGGTTAACTCGTCAAAAAAGAAAAAAAAACAGTAAAAAAACAAAAATAAATTTTTTTTCTCTAATTAGCCAAACCTAAGATAACTAAATAGAAAAAAGTCATCAACTAATAACTAAATAGAAAAAAATTTCATATTAATGAACTAAATTAAATAAAAAAAATATTAATTCAAAAGAAAAAATAACAGAAAAAACTTATAAGAAGAAAAAAAATAATGAAAGAAAGAAAAAAAATCTAAATTATCTGTGTTAACCCATCAAATCTAAAATATGTGTCATGAAAATTTGATAAATAAATAAATAAATATTTAATATTAACAAATTAAATAAAAAAAATTAATTAAAGTGAAAAAAAAAACACAGTCTTTACACCGTGGACTGCACTGTGCAGTCCACAGTGAAAGGCATAAAAAAAAAAGCAAGAAGAAAAACTAAAGGCATTAGTTTTTCACTATAGACTGCATATAATATTAAAAAATAGAGTCCACAGTGAAAGGCATAAAAAAAAAAGCAAGAAGAAAAACTAAAGGCATTAGTTTTTCACTATAGACTGCATATAATATTAAAAAATAAAATCGGAAGAAAAAAACTAATGAGAAAAAATAAAAAAAAATATGAATTAACTAAGTTAACCAACCAAACTTGAGATTTGTGTCATGAAAGTGTAATAAATAAATAAATAAAGATTTTATAATAATAAACTAAATTAAAAAAAATATTAATTAAAAAGGAAAAAGCAAGGAGAAAAAAATCTACAAGATAATGAAGAAAAAAAAAATATTAATTAACTGAGTTAAACCATCAAACTTGATATTCAAGTTATAAAACTTGATAATTAAACAGAAAAAATTTAATATTAAAAAAAATAAACATAAAAAATAAACTAAAAGCATAAGCTTTTTCATTGTGAACTGCACCATGATTAAACAGAAAAAATTTAATATTAAAAAAAATAAACATAAAAAATAAACTAAAAGCATAAGCTTTTTCATTGTGAACTGCACCATGCAGTCCACAGTAAAAGGCTTAAAAAGAAAAAAAAATAAAGATATATACCATGGGTTAATTTTTTTTCTTGCATAAAAAATATAAAAAAAAAAGCTAAGATCTAAGAGTGTTAAGTCTTTTTGCAAAAATATACACAAAAGTCTTGAGTCTAGCTGCAACGCTTGATGCAAAATTAATATTTATTATATTAATAATAATATTAAACTTTCATGATTTAAGTTTAAGTGAGTCTGATTGCAATACCGAACCCAAAAGCATTAGATGTGGGTCTAGCTATAAGGTCATGTAATAAAAGTGCGATAATTAGATAGATTCATTAAAAAGAAAAAAACAAAGAAAAAACCAACAGAAAGAAAAAACTAATAAAGAAAAAGACTGAGTTAACCGGGTTAACACTTCAAACCTGAGATTCAAGTCATGAAAGTTTGGTAACTAAATAGAAAAAAACAATTAACGGGTTTACCCATAACTAATTGGATTAGACTGTCAAACCAAGTTAACCTGTCAAGCTTGGGATACATGTCATGAAAGTCTGATAATTAAATAAGAAGAAATTTAACATTAAAAAATTAAACTAAATGAAGAAAATTAATTAAAAAAAAAATTCTAAGTCAACTCACTAAAGTAGGTTAACCCATTAAACTCGGGATCCGTACTCTGAAAATGAGATAATTAAATAAAAAATTTAATATTAATAAACTAATTTAAACAAAATTTTTATTAAAAACAAAAAAAAAATTAAAAAAAAAAGAAAGGGAGAGAGAGATCAACATTCATTTACTTTTTAATATATATTATCATATAATGTAATAATCATCATAATTATAATATAATATATTAATAATGTATATTAATATTGGAGAAAGTCTAAAAAGCATCGGGAAAGTTATAGTACTTAATATTAAATTATAAAAAAATTAAAAAGCTTGGTGTTTTCACTTAAATAATACTATTTACCGTGACACCAGTCTCAAAACACCATGAGCTGTGACTCTTTATCTCTCTCTCTCTTTTTAATTCTATCTTTTTATATTAAATTAAATTAATGTGAAATTGAACATGATAGGTTTTTTATTATTATTATTATCATAAGTATCCGAGTGAACTTACATATATCTTAATTAATTTCATTAACTCTATAATTAACAATAATATAAAGCTTCAGTGACCTTAAGAGAAATCAAATTCATGATTATTGGGAAGTAAACTCAAAGTCTAATCAGTTGAACTACCTTTCAAAATTTATCTGAATGAATTTATATATATCTTAACTAATTTCATTAACTCTAAAATTAACAATAATATAAAGCTTCAGTGACCATAAAAGAAATTAAATTCATGATTATTGGAAAGTAAGCTCAAAGTTTAACTAGTTGAATTATCTTTCAGGATTTATAATAGTTTATTTTGATTGGTTTAGTGTTGAGAAAATAAATTTAAAAATTAACTAGTGCTTAGTTTAATAAAATAAAATTTAATTTTATTAATTTAAAATAATTAAATCTTTAGAGATTGGATTTGAGAATGAAACAAATTTTCAAGCTCTGTTTTTTCAGCTAAGGACTAAACTGGAGGTTGGAGGGCAAGAGTGAAGGATGTCGACGAGATGCGGTGGCGCGTGTGGCTTCCTTTAGGATCCAACAATAGCCATCCTCGCTGTCTTTGAAATTGTCTCGGAGGTGGATCCAACAATAGCCCTCCTGACCATCTGGAAAAGAAATTAAATTGCGAAGGAGAAGATGACTGCAAAATTTTCTCAGGCGGCATTCATTGACGTAGAACCTTGCGATGTGGCCGCCCCTTCCCTTCTGGAAAGTCGAATTTTCTCGGTGCAATTTGACTTTCTCAAGTCATAACTCGGTCGGTCCAGGAAATACTGCAACGATAGAATCTAGTCTGACATAGTTTGCTGTTAAGTTATAAAAAAATTAATTTTAATTTTTTTTAAATTAGTAAATAAATAAACCGAGCCCCCGAGCCTGGTTTTCCAAGGCCATGTGGGTTTTATTTATGCCATGCAAGCTTGTCTAGCACATGAATACATGCCCCTTCATTTTTTTTTCCATTTTTTTTTTATATATTTTTTAATTGAATTTATTTAAATTATGTTTAGATAAAGATCTAATTACATCATGTTTCTAAAATGATATTAGTGTCATTCATGATAATATTTTTTTGTAAATAATTATGCATGAACCTAAATGGATGATTTTCTATATGTGGATAAAATATAGATTTTAAAATTTTTTATTGTGAAATTATATATAATTTATCTCAACATTATTGTTGTTATGTTTTTTAATACATTCATGTCAAAATTATCATTTCATTGTTTTAATGTTTTGTTTTAATAATACTTGCTTTTAAGATTATAATAAACTTTTATTTGGAAAATAAATCTTATAATAAAAAAAATATCTTGTCAAAAAAAAACGCAATTAATGAGCAAAAGAAGTTTTGATTAAAGAAATACATTTTTTAGACTTATTTCATATTGTTATAAATTATTTTTGTAACTTTATTTTAATTGCTTATAATTTTTATGCAATAAACAAAATAACCATAGAAAGATATTACTACCATAAAAGTGACATATAGGAACAAAAATTTCAACAAAAAATATTCAGTTGGTAATTTCCAATAAAAATGATGATGCATTAAAAAGATTTTATTAGCATTTTTTTTTTTGCATTGATTATATGTTATATTACCAATAAATTACCAATAAAATTTTTATCAGTGATTTTAAAAATAAAACAACACCTATCCTCCCTCATTTCTTCTTCTTATCCTTTGTCTTTTTATTGAAATCCTTGATTTTCCCATGTCCCCTATATTTTCCGTCCTACTTAATAGAGGGCTTGGTCTCTCTCCTACTTTCTTCTTTTTCTTTCTTTTTTTTTTTTGAATTTTTTCCTGTTTGGTTACCTTGAAAATTTGACAACTTTGGGTGTTCTTATGACTCTGTATTGTGGCTTTTGTTTATCTTTTAGGACTTTGCATTGTTGTTTTATCTTGTTTATCTCATGCTAACTAAGGTTTTAGTAATTAACTTGTGTTTAACATTTGTAGTGGTGAAGGATGTTCACAAGTTGATGGTTTTAGGGAATAAGATCTTTTATTGGTCCTTTTAGATTGATGTTCTGGATCTATATGGCTTTGTCCATAAGGAAAAAGTTGTGGTGGGTGGGGCGAGTTTGCTTATGTTATTGTTGGTGTTCTGGAATTTCACGGTGAGAGGTTTGCATGAGGAAAGACCTTTGCATTTTTTAGCTACAAGTTTGTCACCATGTTAGACTCCTAGTTTCTTAATATTTCATTGATATTTTTGTCCGAATTAAAAGTTGTTGATGAAAATATTGATGATAGATAAATACTTGATGAGATACTTGTTAATAAAATATTTCTGCTGAAAATTTCATCAACAATTCTAATACTAATGGAATAATGTTTTTAAATGTTAATAGAATATTTCATTGGTGTTTTTCAAATTCTAGTAGTGCATATTTCTTATTATAAAATAATGTTTGTTTTGCTTCTTCTTCTTTTTTAATTTTATATATTCTGTTAATTTGAATTTTATCTTTTAATATTAAATTTATAAGGGATTAGACTTAATAATTTTTTTATTCACTTTTTATCAAGTTATCCTAAACCCGAACTGCTAGATATTTTTTTTAATTTTATATTTTTTTTATTTTTCTAATTAACTTTTTTTTTTTCAATTTCATTATTCAAGATTAGATTGATGGATTAATTGAGAATTAAACGGTGTGATTAATTTTGGATAGTTTTCTATGAAATTATCCTCATCTCATGAGTTGGGTCACGGGTTTGATAGGTTAATTCTTATTAACTCGAGTTGTTTTTTTTTTTTAATTTCACCTTTTAACACTGAGTTGATTAAGAATTGAGTGTTAAAATTTATTTCAATTTGCTTTCTATTGGGTTATTGTGGTCTCATGATCTAGGTCACATATTTGATATGTTAATACAAATTGACTCAGGTTATTTTTTTGTGTTTTTTAATTGATTTTTTTCTTCAATTTCATCATTTAACATTAAATTTATTGGAAATTAAGTTTCATAATTTGTTTTAATTTACTTTCTATGAGGTTATCTTGATTTTAGACTTAATATGAAACTAGAGGATTAATCTAGGTTGATCCGAATTGATCCAACATGTTGTCGTCCTAATGTTTATTAAAAGAATCTCATCTTAAATATTTATTTTGAGTCAAATTATGTTTTTACCGATCATTCATATTGCATTTGGACCCGTCAAGAAAACCGAGTGGCATCAAATATATCCCCACATAGTTTATATTTTTAAAAAATTAGAAAAAAATTAGCAATACATAGATATTTTCTTTACATTAATATTTTTTATCTGAACTATAGTGTAATGTAGGTCAATAATCCAATATCATCTAATTCTGATGCTATGAAAAAGGCTGGAAGAATATACACACATATTTAAATATTTATTTAAAGTCAAACTATATTTTTACTGATCATTCAGATTGCATTTAGACCCGTTAAGGCAATCGAGTCGCATCGAATAAATCCCCATATAGTTAATATTTTTTAAAATTAGAAAAACATTAGCAACACCTAAATACTCTCTTTACATTAATATCTTTTATATATATGACATAAATTTGGATATTAGTAGGATTTTGATATTGTGGTAATGAATTTATCGACAAGGTTAATTCTCATCATTTTATTTATTCGTCACCACGAAAAAATTATGAAACTGATCAATCTTCCATCTAAGAAAGGATGGCATTCTTTACAACCAAGAGGGAAAGAAAGAGTCACATTAGCTATACAATATTTCTCTCGTCAAGCACTTGTGAAACCGCTATCCTTTGCAATGCAATATTTCTCTAAAGCTGCTGAGTTGAATCCGTCATATAGGTTTTATGGGGTCTTGAGGTTCTTCTTTATCTTTTGTCATCAGATGAAAAGACTTGAAAGTGAGAGAAGTTACTTGAAAGTGAGAGATATCACAAGCAGGTTCCTTCGTTGGAGAAAAATCTTCTCCCACACTAGCAATTTTCATGGTGCTTGGAATATATTTTTTTCACCTTTTTTTTTTTTACGATAGAGGATATCTCTCATCTCCTCTTATTATGCTTCCCTTGCATGAATAATTGTTACCTTCTTCCTGTTTTCTCTCTATTCATCCATTCGGGACAAGTTGTATACCATGCTACGAAGCAGTCTAGGAGAGCTCAATGATAATGAGTTTATCATACTTTCGCAGAAGTTACAGATTCAAACCACCTTTCACGTTTTGACATATAATATTAATATTATAAGGAAAGTAGATAGCTTGGTACTTTCACTTAAATAGCACAATTTACCGTGACACCAGTCTCAAAACACCATTTACCGTATGGACATAATGGTTTATTTTGGTAGGTTTTCTGTTGAGTTCTCACAATGTCAGGTTAATAAATTTACAGGGTAGCTGGTGATTAGTTTTATAAAATAAAATATAATTTTATTGATTACAAATAATTAAATATTTAGATATCAAATTGGAGATTGAAACAAATTTTCAATCTTTTTGTTTTTCGAGCTAAAAGTAGTGGAGGTTGGATGACAAGTGTGAAAGATACTGATGCAATGTGATAGCGTGTGTGGCTTCCTTTAGAACCCAATAATAGTTTTGGTATCTTTCAAATTGTTTTGGAGGTGGTTTCCTCATTTGATGGCATGTGACAGTGATGATAGTTTAGTGCAGCTCTAAACCCATTTTTCTTATCTTTTTCTTCTTAGTTTGCATGTCTAGTTGTACATGAGATTTGGTCTTTTTTTCTAATTGTTATTTTTTAATTTTATTATTTAATATTGAAGTCAGTTGAAAAGTAAGTTTTATAATTTTTTTAATTTTTAAATTTTTTTTCTTTGATGTTCTTGATAATTTTATTGAAGAAAAGTGTATTTATAGGGCTTAAAGATCAAAGTAGACATTAGGAATAACTTCTAAAATATTTATGTCCATTGAAAAATCAGTTAGACTATTATCAAAATTGGTTGGACCATTGTAATAAACATGAACAAAATTTGAAAATTTCCATAAACCAGTTGGATTTTTGTTAGAAATAACAAGTTGTTTCTCCAAATTGATCTGATTATTTAGCTATTAGAACTTCTATCCTGTTTTGTGTGTTTCAGTCTTTTCTTTGCTCTTTCATTTTTTTGAGTTTGTTTAGGTTTTTTAGATATAGAAGTTGATTCCTAAACCAATTGAAAGTTATTTGAAAAACTCTCTTTATAAAATCAAGATTCTTATTTAAAGTTGAAAACTATAATTATGTCATATGTATCAATGCTTTGCTTCTTTAATGATTTCCTTAAATAATTTCATTCTCTTAAGACATGTCTAAATCATCACAAATCTTGTGCAATATATAATGCAAGTAAAATATCTTCATATTCATTAAGTAAAGCTATTTATCCTAGCTATTACACATGCTTAGACATTGTATTTAGTCAACGTTTTACTTAAGTACTAATGCATATTTTGTATAGGTATATCAATACAACAAATAAAGTCAATCAAAACATCACTTTTTTACGTTAGTTTAAGATATCATTGTAAAACATATACAATAAATAATATCAGTCACATATTATGTTATTATCAAAATTTGATACCATGCATAAACATATATTAAATCAATCACATATCAGGATCATATAACATTAATACTATAATTTTTATCATCAAAACATTAGATGATTGGTTGCATGCATACTAACAAAACCTAATTAGGATTTATAATTTCTATTTCAATCTTGAATTATGAGAAAAAAATACAACTAATTGAGAAAAACAAGAAACTTAAAAATATATACATTGGTATCAATATATATACACAAGAGTTTATTTATTCTTAATACAACATTCGAGGAAAAGCTTAATTAGGATATACAAATTACACCAAATCACTAAAATAGAAAAATTATTCATACCAAACACACACACATTCTTCACACTAAGATCAAACTGTTACATATAAGTTAATTCCTTTCATACCCAGGGTTACCACACAACGATATGAACCTATAAACTTCAAGAATTCCCATGTAATTTATATACAATTTAATAATACATAAAAAAATATTCAAAACAAACATTAATTTATTCAAGGTTCAAAAATGACTTTAAAGGGTTGTTAACATCAACTAGAACTTGTTGAAACATGGCGTGTGTGTCTCATATGTGGTGTTAGACCTATAAAAAGAAATAGAATAAAGAAGCCTAGTTTGAAGGCTAAAATCTTAGACTAGTTTGGTTTGATATTTTTTTTGCTCGAGCTTGCAGGGATACAATTGCAAGATGCTTAAAGTTTGAAGACTAATTGCAGGCCAATTTGAAACCTTTTTTTGGTTTAAGATAACATTAGAAGAAATTTTACCGGGTGAAGAAATTGAAGAACATGAATTAGATCAAAAAAGGAAAACAATGCCTCCCTGTCTATAATTCTTTTCTTTTTTTCTGCACAACTACCCCAATTATCATCTTTTCTTTCATCTACAAACCATTTTTTTTCCTCATTTCAAAGGAAACAACTGGTGCCTCATGGTCCCAGTTATGGCAGGATGAAAAGGAGCCACTGATTGATACTTAAAAGTGTATTTTTATCAAGGTTTTATATCATTATTTTGCACTAGAAGTATCAATAACTCCTTAACTAAAGCATATTTTATAATAATATATCTAATAATATAAGATACCTTTAATTTGTGGTAAATGTTCATTTTAAATGCAAGCCTATCACATAAAT
>NW_011499948.1:210322-210458 GCF_000495115.2 Populus euphratica | reverse complement strand
GCATAGTTTTTCCTCCCGATGCATCTTATTTTAATTTTAAGCCAGACATTATTCAACTTTTAAGGTATGGACTTAATTTCTGAAAGATCTATGCACTGTGAAGAGGAAACTGAATGTGAAAAAGAAAGCCTTTCTA
>NW_011499948.1:208945-209041 GCF_000495115.2 Populus euphratica | reverse complement strand
CCTGTATATAAAGATTGATTTTTTTTTATATATATTTCTTTATGAGTGATTTTTGCTAGTTTCTCTCACCCCGGTCAAATAGCGGATAACGGTACT
>NW_011499948.1:179081-204371 GCF_000495115.2 Populus euphratica | reverse complement strand
TAATCTCCCTGTGGTTCGACCCCGGTCTTGTCGGGTTATTTATTACTTCGACACTCCTGCACTTGGGAGAAGACATCAATCTTTTAGTCGTGTCAGCCACACCATCCTCTAATTTGGAAAGAAATCACTACTGATCATAAAATCAGAACCAAATATTTTGGTTTTTTATTTTTTGCTCACCCGATATTACAACCTAGAATTAATATAATATATGTTTTCTAAATAGAGCTCCATGTTAGGTTATATAAGCCTCTTTTGCTGAGGGAAAAAGAAGAGGAGAAAAGAAAGAACGGAGAAAAAACAAAAAAATAAAGACAAGAAAAAATGCAAGAAAGGCAAGCAATTAGGAGAGTAAAGAAATGCAAAGAACAGAGGGTTTATTTCCTTCATCCTTGCATTGCTGTGAGTTCAGCAAGGCAAGAAGTAGAAGAGAAGGAGGTGAAGAAAGAGCAGGAAAAACAAAAAAGGAAAGAGAAACCATAAACAAGCAATGTTTATGTTCATTGAAGAAAGCTTTTGAAAGAGGTTTCCATATCCTTTATTAAGCTACATCATATATGCTACCTTTGGAAATGAAATCCTGATTGGAAGGATGGCTAAGCTTTCTTCTTCAGGCTTTCTTCCTTCAATCCTAGTTATTCTCTTCTCCCTTTTTACACTAGCAACTTGCTTGTAATCCTCCTTCTTAGGCTTATATCCAAGCCCAAACCTCTATTCTATAGTTTTCAGCTTGATTATATTAATCCATTCGAGTCTTCCTTTCTCAATGTTATATGGGAAAGGAATTTTATGCTTCAAAAAGCTTTTAGCAGCCATTTTGGTAGCCTCTGAGATTTTTGGTTTCCTTACTATAGTGTTCTCGGGCACCCACTTGATATTCACAACCTCAAATGCATGAAGTTTTCCATCAATACAATCTTCAACTTTAATGAATGAAACCGCCACATTTCTTATCATCGATATAGTCTCCTTAGCTTTAACAGTAACTAGAACATCATTGGCAATGTACTTCAAACATTGATACAGCGAGGAGGCGACAACTCCCATAAAATATATCCATGGCCTTCCTAACAACATACTATAGGAAAGGTGGATATTCATAACTTGAAGAGTTATTAGAAAAACTTGTGGACCCATAGCTAGTTTGACCTCAATTGTCCCTATCATTTGCCTTGCTGAGCCATCGTACGTTCTAGCTATCATTACCCTTGGCTACATGTGTGAAGGATTTACCGACATTTCATCCAGCATATACCTTGGTAACACATTAAGGGCTGAGCCGTTATCAATGAGAACTTTATCGATGAGACAATCTTTGCATTAGATCTTGACATACAGGGGCTTTTTATGTCCTGTTCCTTCAGCGTCAAGTTCATTTTCCAAGAAATACAAGTAATTAGCAGTATGAATCCTCCCTACTAGATGCTTCATATTCTTTTGTTCAATATCTTGAGGCACATAAGCCTTATTTAGTACTTTTTGCAGAGCATTGTGTTGCAACTCGAAGGTGAGTATTAATGACATGATGGAGATCTAAGCAGGGGTTTTCTTTAATTGATCCACTATAAGTACTTACTATGTTTCATCAATTTCAGGAACTCATTTGTTTCTTCCTCAGTCACAAGTTTATTTACCTCAAGCTCTTTATCGAGTCTAACACCTCATTGCCCTTAGCTTTTCTTTACTTCTCTAGTTCTTCAAGTGTGAAACAACGACCACTCTGAGTTAGTCCACTTATCTCAATTTGGAACAACAACAAGGGAGTTTTGATATTTAAGGTATAACCATAATCTTTAAGCATCGCTCTATAGTCTACTTTGTTTGTATATAAGCGTTTAATTAATGCCAACTTCGAAAGACCATTAGCTGTTGATTAGATCCTACACTTCTCTATCATCTTTATCTCTTTATTATCTTTCACATCCTCAATCCTTAGGTCTTCTAAAGTCAGCATTCTTGTAACCTTTTGATAAAACTCGATGCAATCATCAATGTGATGCCCTCTTTTTTTATGAAATGGGAAAAAATTATCTTCCCTCATGCAACGTTCAAATGGTTTCTCTAAATGCCCAGATTGTACCAACATCTTGTATAGCCTCGCCATAGTCACTCTTAACACCTTCTTTTTGCTACTAACCTCCATAGTATTCACTCCACTACCACTTACAACATGTTTGGGTAGAGGATTCGAATTCATATTAGACAAATCTTCAAAAGTGACCCATCTAATTTTGATCAGTTGTGATCCCCTCCTCTTAAAAGCTACATAATTTTTTATGTTGTGACCTGCATTACCAGTATGGTATTCACAAGTCAACTCAGGGTTGTACCAGGTAAGGAAAGGCGGTTGCATAGGAGGCAATGATAGAAGAGTTATCTGTCCAATACTTAGCAACTTAGCATATAACTCCTTTAGGTTTATTGGAAACGGTGGTAATTGTTCTTCTGGTTCTTGGTTGTCTTTTATTCAGTAACTATTTTGGTTATTGGCAAGGAATTTTGTTTGATGGGGTTGGTTTGGGACTAAAGGTTTGGAAAAGTTGATGCTGATGATTTGGGAGGTAAGTGTTTAGTAGTTTTGGTAGTTTTTGTCTTTCCCTTATTATATGTCTTCTAGGTTATTCACCTTTATTTCCTTCTTCTTCCAACGAAACCCTTATTCTCTATAGGTTTCGCAATTCTCCCACTTTGGATCCCTTGCTCAATCCTTTTAGCAATTCACACAGCATCATAGAAATGCTGGGCTAAGCTACCTATAAGATGCTTATAGTATGGGGCCCTAAAAGTGTTGGCAAACAGTATCACCATCTCTGTTTCTATTAGTAAAGGTTGTAGATTGATAGCTTGGTCTCGTCACCTTTAAGCATATGCCCTCATAGACTCTTGAGTTCCTTTCTCCATGGTAATCAGACTGGTCCTATCAGGAATAATCTCAAGATTGAACTTGTATTGTTTTAAGAAAGCATATGCCATATCCATCCATTTCTTGTTCCCAGCATTGTCCAGCCTTATATATCAACTGAGGGCAGATCCTGTCAGGCTATCCTGAAAGAAGTAAATTAATAATTTATCATCATGGATAACTTCTACCATCTTGTTATAGTAGGAACGAGGATGGGTCTTTAGGCATTCCATTTCGGTATACTTAACAAACTCTGACACTGTAAACTTATTTAGAATTACGATGTTAAGCACTAAACATACTTTAGCGGCCCTAACTGAGTCAAATAAATCATTTTCTTCACTACCCTTAGCCTCTCTTCTAGCACAATCCATTTAACATACCTTACATTATCAAAGAATCTGACGTCCTGTGGATCCTTGTTTGTTAAATCCATTATAATAGGGATTTGGATGGGCTGAGTGGGATTAGAATGCTGCTTATTTGGTGTATTTGCCTCCACGTTTATAGGTGTGAAGAGGATTTGAGCTGCTGATGGTGTTTCATCAAGTTAAGTAAACGTTCACTTTCCATCTTTGGTTTTCAACATTAGCTCGAGCATACTGGTCAGATGGGCCACACATTCTGAACTTCTTCAAGCTCTTTTTAGTACTAAGCTTCTAGTTGTGACCTTTCTTCATTTTTCATCCTTTTTCTTTGTCGAGTGTTATGGATTCTAAAAAGGGGACCTAAGTTTCTTAATCTGCAGAAGTGTGCATAAATGTATGAGGAAATGCATGATTGTGATAAGAATGCTTTGCATATTAGGTATGGATGCAACTTTTTTTTGATCGAATAATAGCCACCACCTTATAAACATAGGTTCTCTTGTCACATTGCTTTGCTAGGAGTACTACCTTTTGAGTTGTTTGCTTGAATCATATTTACCAAGAGACAGATTTTGCATAAGAAGATGGGTAAACACCCTTACTTGATAAGATTATTACATTTAAAAATAAAAAGGAAATACAACATATTAATCCCTTTCCTCCACAAACTCTCTAGCCAAAGGTAAAAAGGCAAAGCCGTAGTTCTCAATCTTCCCTAGAAAGGCATCGATTTCAGCTAGGCTTCGGCAATAGTGAATGATGTCCCCTCCCATATTTCACGTATTGATTCTAATAATCTAAGCATATGCAGTAGCTTCTTCCATTTACTCATCTGTCTTGGTCATCTTTTCTATGAGCAACATATTGGTTTTATTCAAAGCAGCATTGTTGGAGTCGATTTGATCCTTGTGTTTTTCCATTGCTGCTAGCTTCTTGTCTAATACTTCACCTTTTCGCGTTCCTTGTCAAGTTTTATCCTCATAACTTTTATCTCATTCTTCTTAACCGCTAACTCTGCTTCAATAGCTTTAAAACCTTTCCTTTTCCTCTCTTCCTTTACAATCCCCGTCAAACGGCTTTTCAACTCCATATATTTCTTGTTCAAATCCTCATACTTCCCAATCATATCCATATATTTCTTATTCATATCCTCATACTTTATAATCATATCCATCAGTTCAAACTGAACTTGTGCAAATTTTTCTTAGTAATATTATACGCTTCATTGGCAATCATTAAATTCAATCTCCAATGCTTCAAGCTCAGAGCAACTTTGCATCCAATCTAAATTCATCCTATCTCACTCTTTCTCACTTTCTTCCTTAGCAATCTTCTCCTCACTTAGCTTTAACTCAAGCTTTGTTATTCTCATATCTCTGGATTGTATTTGTTTATCTAGAAATGCTCTCCTTTTATCCCCTTCCAACATTAGCTTGTCTTTTTTGCTTTTACTCAACTCTATCTGAAGTTGTTCCACTTGTCTTCTCAATAGCTCTTCATTATTTATCCTGTTCCTTTTAATAGGCTCTTCTACGGTTTGGGGAGATTTGACTCCTACACAAGGCATAGCTAAAGCAGCTAAGTCTCTCCATCGTGCATATCCTTCACTTGCACTTGGATCCTTTAAACCTTCTATCTCAACCAAAACCATTTGCTTCCAATCTTGTTTAATGATCTTTAAAACTTCTTGTACAATAGGATCTTTGAACAAACAAAAGAATTGAGCAATTCTTATAGTCTTTGGAACAAACTGCATGCAACTTGCCTCTACTAATTGCACCCAACACCTTTTTGTCCACAACTCAATAAGACTTTCACTGTCATTACCCATGAGGCTCTCTACTTGAAAACACTAGTAGGCAAACCTTCTAATTTATCAACCCAACCTTAGTTGTCTAGATCTTCCCATTCTTCTTCTTCTACCAACTTCAGGGGTCTTTAGGTGAACCACTAAAAATTATTAAAGATAGGCTTTTTTGTTTTAATATGGCTAACCATCCAAATAAAAAATAACTGCGTGCAACATCTCATTGCTCCTTTTTTGGTCTTCTTACAATGATTAAGTGTCAAGATGGTTTCAACTAAAATAGCAGCCATTGGATTAATTTATGTATTCTTATAGCCTACATAAGCAATAGCAGCCTCCAAACTCACTACACCTATCTGGCTTGGGAACAATATAAAGCCAAATTTTCCCAAAGCAATCAATCTCTTTTCCTAATCCTGACTTCTTTTCCAGTTTAATTTCTAGCATCCTCTATTTTAGACCGGTAGCATTCTTTTCTAAAACTTTTCCAAGTTAGTGATTCTAAGCTGTTTTGATAGTTTGAGGATGATCTTATCAAACTCAGTCAACATCCCATATTCCTCCATAATGGGACATAGGTCTTTGCTTTCAAAAATACCTGGTGGTCTAGATCTCAAAAACAAACTAAGGCTCACACAAGTGGGCTTAAAACTTTTACCCTTACAATCTCCACCAAACATCCGTATTTCCTAAAAAATACATCTTTATCCACATTCTGAAAGTGAGTCGTTAACTTGTTCACCTTATTCATAATGCAATTCAGGTTCTTAATTGGTGACAATTTCTTAACATTGCTTCTAAAACAGTCTCCTTCAATCAATTATGATAGTTCTCAATTTTGCCCATATTTTATGATGGAAAATTTAGCAATAGTGGCCATTTCATTCACAAATCATATAATTGAAGATGCCTTGAGGTTAGACTTGTTTTGATGTAAAAGATATTATGGAACATACACCCTAAACATAGGTTTTAGTTCCTTTACATCAGATATAGGGTAGGTTTACTACTTGGTCTCTAAAAAAGAGGTCTCTTACTATCCTAGTGATCACTCATAAAGGCAATATGAGGGTTTAGTAGATAGTGAGATGGCATGCGTACCAAGCACTATCAGTCTAAACACTCGGCAAAAAGTTGAGATTTACACAAATTTAAACCTTGACTCAAATCATAAGGCAAGCTGCTAGTTCCCTACTTAACTTAAAGTTAAATCTGTGTGCCCTCAAAAAGATAATAATAATAATAAAGTGATGCATGATTATACCATGTATGACAGAATGTGAAGATGCATGCTAAAGCTTTTAAACAAAGTATAAAAATAACAACACATAGTATGAACTAAAAAAATTAGCAAGCCTAGTCCTACGGTCCCTAGTGGAGTCGTCATCCTGTCGCACCTTCACAGCTGAGCACGGCGTCACAACGACCCTCGATTGATTTCGAAGACAATCTTTACAATAATTATTGCAATATTTCCTTAAATAGCATGTGTAGAGATTTTCTATATAAGTGAACCTCCAGCCATATACACGAAGAGGAGGATAAAAAATTTATTGGGACACTTTTGCCCATTTAGGAGGCTACATTAAAAAAAAAAAAAAACCTAACCCTAAACCCATCTCTTTCAAGCAAACTGGTCGCCCTACTATTTGGCCATAAAGAAATAACACAAGCCGCCACTCACTCCCCTCATCCAAAAATAAACCAGAACTAGCCGTTAACTCACCTCACCAAATCTTCCCTCTCCCAACCAGTTCTACGATCTCCTCCCATTTCATCTCTGAAGTCGACCGTCACTTGATTCTAGCCTTTTCCCTTTGGCCTCTCCTTCCTTTATTTTCTCTCATCTTCAAGTCCAAGCCAAGAAACCGACCCCTATTTCCCTTTTCTTCTTCCCCACAGACCACCCAAACCAGTCATCCTCAACGAAACTCCCCCCCTTTCCACAAATCTTCTTCTTCCTCACATAACTGAAAGGCAGTAGGCCTGATCTTTTCCTTCATCTCTTCCTCCCAACAGCAGTGTCTCTGCCTCAACCTAAACAACACCCCCCTCCACAAGCCTTACAGATGATAACAGCAAGCCCAACGGTCGTTGCTACCAACAAAGTTGAAGACAATCAATGCCTTAACCACTATTACAACTCCCTCTACAACAGCCAGATTGGCCATCAAAAGAGGAAAGAATAACAAACCAGAGTAGAAAAACAACCTTGAGAATAGATTCAGAAAGGAGAAAGGAAAATTAAAATTGACTATTTGTTGTGTTTCTTCTTTTGCAGGTAATGATGGTTGTCATTGCCAGTGAGGATAATGACAAGGGGAGGAAGCTGTTACAGATCTCCCTTATCATTTTTTTTCCATTTTGAGTTTTATATTAGGGAGAGTAAAGATTTCTGTCTTTATAGATGGAGAAAAACTAAGGACTAGCTAGAGTACTGGCATGTATTGTTCAACTAGTTCATTTAGATTAAAGTGGTGGAGAGACACTATTGGTGATTGGAATAGAGAAAGAATAGGGAGGTTGTGTTTTGGTCATTGATATGCGTGTAAATGATGTACACTGATGAGAAGATGATAGATGAGGGTAGATTTTAGAGAAGAAAAAGAAAATGATGACTAAACTTATAATAAAAAATGGAAGAATAATTTAGTGATTAGTTCAAAGTGGTTGATGTTAGTATTGGCAATAAATTAAAAATGATCATAGTTATGAGAATGAGTGGAGCTTGATTGCTATAATTGTGTTGTCAGGGTGATAAAAAGTCTTTTGATATGGTTCTTTTTATTTAAAAGAAAATTATGTATTTTTTTAGTGTAATGGTTTTTCTTGTGTGTTTTTATTTATAAAGTTGGTAGGATTGATTAATATTAGTAAGATTTCATATGTTTGTCTCTTTTCTTCTAACTTTAATTTATATTATTGGAGTTCCCTTCAAAATAAAAATAAAAATTCAAAACTAGAAAAAATAATATTGGAAGATTCTTACATCATTTCCTTCTTGGATGAGGATCTCTTACTCTATTTTTTTTTTTCAATTTTGCTTGAATCTCTAATTATTTTTATTTTTCTCGTTTGTATAATCTTTCATTATATTATTTGATCATTTGTTATTTTAATCTCTTTTTTTTCTTTACCTATCATTTCACTCACTTATTTTTTTGTTTTAATTTTAATTTTTTTATCTAATTGTAAAAACTTACGCAAAATAAAATAAATAAAAATATCAAAAATCATGAAATAACCATAAATCAACCAAATCATAGCAAAAGACGTGGTTTAAAAAATTTTAAACACTTTGAAAAAAGAAGGTAAAAAATAAATTATGTCACAAAACTGAGTTTTAATTTCTAAAATAGATGATACTTATATTTTAAAAATACTAATTAACACTTTAACAAAAATATTTTTTTTTAGATTTCTTCAAAACTCAACTGCTACCGTGTATCCACGCTCAGAGAACCTTGTGCTACGACCACCCCTTCCCTTTTGCCTTTCTCAGAAATCAACGGCGGTGCAATTTGACTTTCTCATGCATAACTTGGGAACCAAGTCGGTAAAGGAAATGCTGCAATTATAGAAACTATAAATTGATATAGTTTGTTGTTAAGTCATAAAAAAAATTAATTTATTTTTTTTAAATAGTCAAACAAGTTTAATTTGTGTTTTCAAATAGACCCATGTTAAAGAAATCAAAATAACAGTCCCTGGGGGAAACTGCAAAGAGCTTTCGTGGGCTGGGGCTTAATTGACCACTATCTAAATTGAAAGCACCAAGTTCAATATAAGTTGATTCCTATGAAAATTTTGGGCTAATATGAAAGTTGATGTAATATTAAATTAATTGCGAGATTTATATGTTAATTGTTAAATATTTTGTGTTAATTAAGTTATTTATATAATTATTAATAAAACTAAAATACGTGGAGTTGGTTTAACGACTTTTTATCTATTTAACGTTTAATAAATGACAAAAGACTTTTTATCTATTTATAAAACAAAAAAGTAGAGAATATGTCATTTTACCCCATATAAAAAGAAGAAGAAAAAAAAACAAAATAAAGGTTCAAGTGTTGAGGCTTGACTCTGACCCTCGGGTCTAGATTTTTAATAATAAACTGGCGACTCTTTTTAAATGGGCATTTGGTTATTTTTCCACCCGTTTTTTATTTTTTGTATTTTTTAAAATTTATCAATTAATATGAGTATTTTTTTTTATTTTTTTTTCTCTTTTTTAATGACATGCCCATGAATTATTTTAATTGACCCTTTGATTTTATTTTTTTTCTTTCTTATTCTTTTTTTAATTTTAGATTTTATTGAATTTTTTATTTAGTATTAAGTTGATGGTACATCAATTATTTTATTTTTTATTATATAATAAAAGTTTTGTGGCACTTTTTTTATTGATCTTTTGTTTTTCTTTTTAATTTTATGTGAATCTTTTAATTCTTTTGGGTTTCTTAATCTTTTTTATGATTTTTTTATTATTTGATTAATTTTTTTGTATTTATCAAATAAATAAAATTATATCAAAATAACTCTCACATAATTTAAGTTAAAACTTGAACTAAGTAAATGGTCAAATAAAAAATTGCAAATTTAAATTATTATACCAAGTTTTATAATAATACTAAATTTCTTTAATGATCTATATATTATTTTCTTCCTATCCCACCTAAAAGTCACCATCCATAAACGTGTGATGGCTGAGCAACATATGATCTCATAGGCTTTTGTTTTGCTAGCGATGGATGCATCATAAATAAAACATTAAATTATTAAAGGATATGCTATATAAGAACTTATCTTATAATAAAGAAATTTTAAAGGAAAGTTTTTTACACTTCAAAGACAGCAACATTTGCTTTTCCATGAATATTCTTTGGCCCCGATTCTCCAACTGGGAGAGATTACAGGCTTTCTTGATATTATATTAGCAATTATTTTTTAAAATATATTTTATTTAAAAATATATTAAATTAATATTTTTAAAATTTAATTTTAATATTATCATGTAAAAAAAAATTAAAAAAAACTTTTTTAAAAAAATACAAAAATAAATGGATTCTACAACTTACCATTTCATATACTGGACAAGAAAAGCTGGATCATTCCTCACCTAAATCTAAAGAGGTGAAGTTACTTTGAGTTATTTTAATTTCATAATACAAATTATAAATTTAATAGGTTAGCATGGTTTATTTAATTTTATTTTTTTAATTAATTGTTTTCAGTTTTATTTTAGAATATTGAATTGATTAAGAATTAAAATTTATTTTGACTCGAGTATTTTATTATTATTATTTAAAAATATTTTGATTTCATGACTCGAGAATTATACTTAATAAATTAATTTGAGTTGACTCGAGTATTTTATTATTATTATTTAAAAATATTTTTTTAATTTCATTATTTAACATTGGATCCGTTGAGGATTGAATTTTATAATTTATTTTATTTGCTTTTAATAAATATATTTTCATTTTATGATTAAGGTCACGAGTTTTGACATTTTAACCCTAATTAAATCGAGTTATTTTTTATTTTATTTTTAAGAGTTTATCTTAATTTCATGACTCAGGTCACGGGCCCTTTAACATTGGATTTGATTTTTATTAGGTTGTCTCTGTTTCATGACTTATGTCACAAATTTGGTAATAACCTAGTTGACTTGGTTTTTTAAAAAATATATTTTTTTTAATTTTATTATTTAATATTATATTTTATTAGAAATTAAACTTCATTATTTGTTTCAGTTTGATTTTTATTAAATTATCTCATCCTCATAACCTAAGAATAGTGCTTAATGAGTTAATTTAGGTTCACTTAACTTATTTTTTGTGTCATTTTTTTAATTAAAAGTCTTAAAAAATTCATTGTTTAACATTCATTCTATAATGTTGATTGAGAATTAAGTTTTATTTTGATTTACTCTCTAATAAAATATTCTAGTCTTATGATTAAAATTACAAATTAACATATTAATCCAAGTTAAATTAGATTTTTTTATTTAATTTTTATGAGATTATCTAAGTCTTATAACCTAGGTCATGAGTTTGAAGGACTAATTTGAGTAATTTTTCATACTCTTTTTTATTTTATTTCTTTTTAAATCTTATCTTTTAATATGAGACTGATTAAGAATTATATTTTATAATTTTATTTATTTATTTTTTATGGAGTTATCTTGTTCTTATAATCTCAGTAATAAGTTTGATAGGTTAACTCGAGTTGCTTTTTTAGATTCTTTTTTAAATTGATTTTTTTTCAATTTAATCATTCAATATTGGATTGATTGAAAATTAAATTTCATAATTCATTTTGATTTATTTTTTATGAGGTTATCATAATCTTATAACCTGGATAATAGATATGACATGTTAACCGAGTTGATTCATGTCAATCCAATTATTTAATAATAAAAAAGATATCATTTTGATTATTTTTAATCAAATTATATATTTTATAAGTTATTTTTAGACTAGCAAAGTTATCAAATCATATCAAATCAATCTTCACACAGTTTAACTTTTTTTTCACTACTAAAAAATATTAAAAAAAATTTAACTTGATTTTTAATATTGCACAAGTTAACAATCTAGTCAAATCTAAACCAACTATAATCATTTTTTAGTAGAAAAAGGGATATACTTAGCGTACATTTAATAATGTAGTAATAGTTACTTTTTAAAATATTTTTTTACTCAAAAATATATTAAAATAATATTATTTATTAAAATTTTAAATAAATAAATCTTTGATGTGAACTAAAAAAAATAAATCTTTTCTCTTAGATTTTTAATAAAAAAGAATTTTTTTTAAATTTATACTACTAACTGAAAATATTATACTGTTCATATTTTTTTTCATTAAAAAACTATGAACAACTTGTTTCAAATCCAGCATGAATTTTAAAAAATAAAAATTTAGTTTTTAAATTCTTAAAATGAAAAAAATATTATATTTAAACAAATACTCAGAAAATTAGATCATTGTTCTCATTTAAAAACCTCGTGTCCTCCACGACAGCAAAGTGAAGAGGGCAAAAAAGTAAGAACGGAAAACTCATGATGTCTTGTCAGCATTTCACGGGATTCCATACATGGGAACCACCAAACCTTTCGTTCGCACGCGCCGTTGGTGGAGGGTGACGACACTTTAATTTGACTTCTTCTCTTTTCTTTGAGTCCAAATAGTCAACAAAAAAATTTTGTTTGGATGGCCCAACAGGACTTTGGGCTTCCTTTCAGATTTAAGGACACAGAATCCTTAATTATTTTTGGAGTCATTTATGCCGTGAGTCGTGACCATTCAGAATTAATTTTTTATTTCATTAAACTATTAAATAAAATAAAACGGTACATATTAAAAAATAAATATTATCATTATATGTGAAGAAAAAATAAAAAATAAATTATATTTAATTAAAAATTAAATTAAAAAAATAAAAGATAGATATTGATGTAAATATTTGATTTAAATTTTGATTATATTTAATAATTTTGTTTATTGAAATATATTTTTTATTTAATACATGCATAAAAAACACAATTGAATTAAATTAAAGAACAAAGATTAAGTAGGGCTACATAGAAACAATGCTCCTAATATAAAAAATATTTTGAAATCTTCTTAGTAGACTAAATAAAAATTAAATCATATTTTATTAAAAAATCATAAAATCTATAAAATTAAAAAAAAATAACCTATAATTTTTTATTAAAATTTAATATTAAAAAATAAATTAAAAAACCAATAGACCAAAATCAAAAGACATAAGTATGTGAGCTTAGACTAACTTTTATTTATTTTTTTATTTTTAAAGACATACAACTTATTAGCTGCCCTATATATTTTTGAAAACAAATAAGTAAGTAACATTTCACATGTTATGGTAGACCATGCATCGACTGTTAACCTATTTTTAGACGAATTAAGAGTTTTTAAAAAGTCAGACAATGAATTTTTTTTTTTAAGAATTTCATTTCTGAACCTATTTTGAGCCAAAATATATATATAAAAAAAACATGGTCATATACCTTTGTAAACGCCATTTATTGCTCAAAAAGAAGTTTAAAAATTCAAAATTAACATAAAAAAAAAAATTCAAGCTCAGATCTACCTTTTTAGACTATAAAAAGGATAAATAACACATAAGTAAAACTTTTCTCATAAAATGAAACTTGTTAATACTAAAATTGATTTTTTTAATAAAAAATGATGTCAACTAAACCTTTTCTTTTCCACTAAAATTCACCTGTTCTCTTGATCCTTTTCAAATAAAGAATTAAAAAATAGAAAAAATGTATCTTTGAACAATTTTTGAATTTTTAAAACCTCAAAGGACCAAAATTTTATCATTTAAAAAGTAGGAATACAAAAGTAAACCTTTTGACCTTATTTCAAAATAGTCACCTGTTTTCCTTGTTCCTCTCACTTCATTGTCCTTTCTTTCAATTTTGCTTTTTCTTAATAAATTTAAAGCAATTAACTTTAAATTTGGCCATAAAAAAATGCAATTGTCCGCATAAAAAGTTTGATGTACAAAATAAATAAATAAATCACATTTAAGAGGAGTTATAATGTTTGAGGCTATAATTTTTTTACTGCATGTTTTAATGTTTTCTGTAATTCTTATGCCTTTATTTGGGGATTTAATGTATTTTCTTTTCATATATGATTTTCAATGTACTTATGAATATGAAATTATGCGTGAATATAAAAAATTCTAACAAATTTTATTCTTTTCTTCATAACAACGAGTATGAAATAAAAAATTATCATTTCTTAAAAATAAAAAGATTGGTTGCTGGTGATTATCATTTCAATGAACAAATCAATATTACCCTTCAAATAATCTCCAAATAATCTCCATATATTTTTTTTTCCAGAGTATTGCTTATTTTTATATTTTCAAATGAAATCTCCATATATCTAACAAGAGTCTCTAAATAAAATCTTCTATCTCCAACAGAAATCCCCACGTCACCAAATAAAATATTAATATTTCAAATAAAATCTTCATAACCTTAAAAAAATAAAAATCTATGTGCTTCATATGTGATCCCCACACGAATCTCCATGTATTTAATGAAATTTTAATATTTTTAAATGATAAACTCTTTAAACATTCATCATGACAATATCATCACGGCATAATTCTTTAAACACTTCTCGCCATGGATTTTGCTTGAAATTATTAATTGAATTGTTTAATTATAAATTTGAAATAAGTAGTTGTATTTAATCTATGGTTAATTATTAACACATTGATACAATGAAGAAAAAGGTGATCTGAAGTCTCAAGTTCGCTATCACATTGAGCTTCGTCCTTAAGAATTAATCTGCGGTGAAAAAGTAAGGATCTAGTAGAAATACAGTTTTGAATAGCAAGCAGAATAAAGGAATGAACCTTTGGTGAAGTAAGCATCTATTTAGTGGTTGTTTGAGAGTGTATCGAGGTTTTTTTTTAAATATTTTTTATTTAAAAATATTAAAATAATTTTTTTATTTTTGAAAAATTATTCTTCATATTAATACATTAAAATAATTTTAAAATATAAAAAAAAATTAATTTAAAATAAATAAAAAAAATTAATTTTTTTCAAAACACTTTTAAAATATAAAAACAAAAAATATCTTAATCTAGTAGAAATAAAGTAAGGATAATCAATAGCAAGCAAAATAAAGTAAGCATCCATTTAATTATTTTATTAAATATTAGTATTTAATTATAAATTTGAAATAATTAGTAGTATTATAAATTATTAATTATTAATCTATGAAATCAACTGAGTTTTACTTGATAACTATAGTTAAAGATATACTTGCACGGGTCAAAGTATTGAAAAATAAATAATACTACAATGAGGAGACGGCTTTTTGTAAGTCAGTAGGTAAGGGATGCCATAGCAAGCCCAGCAAGCTTGAATAGAAAATACCCACTTGCAGCTCAACCCTAATAATAGAAAAGGGAAAAAAAAACGTTGAGGTCTCTCTGTAACAGTAGAGAGATCTCATCGGAATATTTTAAGCTTGATTTATCACTATAGAACACTAAATCTGAAAGTTCCATGGGAGGGTCAAGAAGTGACCATTGCTCTCCTCCACAATAAATAATTTCTTCAAAAGTGGTGCTCACCCTTATCCAACACAGTCAACACAGCAGCTGGTGAGCGTACCATCATCGAGGGAGGGTCAAAACATGCAAGAGAAGAAGACCACACCTGCCAATACAAGAGCTTAAGCAAGGGGTTTGCTTTTCTGTGATGTTGTGTTTGAGTTTTTAATTATTTATATGATAATTATTGGAAGTTTATATCATCGTTAATTTTAGAGTTTGTAAAATTAGTTATGGTATACGTAAATTGACGAGAACAATCATATTAATTTAAAAAAAAAGGGCTTAAGTAAGGAATAATTTAACTAGTTAGTTTTTAAATTTATTTTTTAAAAATTATTAATTTAAATTTTATAAATTTATATTAGAAATTTATATAATTATTAATTTTAAAATTTATAAAATTAATAAAAATATTTATATTAATAAAAATAAAATTAATTAATACTTGCAAACTGGAGCTCATAAACTAGACCGAATGCTCGTATTAATAATAAAACTAGACTGAATGCTCGTATTAATGCATTCCAGTGCTTGGCCTAGCGGTGGAAGGGGTTTGTCTCCTTCCACTGCACCTGAGTTCGAGCCCTGGCGTGCACGCCTGTCACCCCCGCGGTGCCTTACATGTCTATTGGGTTTGCAGGGTATTCAGTGGGCCATGAGGATTAGTCGTGGTACGCGCAAGCTGACCCGAACACCCCATGTAAATAAAAAGAAAAAGAAAAAAGAATGAGGTAACCTGCCATTAGCCGAAACAAAGAATTTTGACAAAAATCACGACTCCAAAACACCATCATCATAATGATCCACCCTATCAATGATGGCTGTTATTTAAAATTCAAGGAGAGGGAGTTTCAATGGTTTAACAAAAGCCTGGTCTATGATGCGCACAACACTTACGGCGAGGCCACCAAATTTGCTTTGTTTCCTCCATTGCTTGGGCAAGCAAATCCAAAGTTCGGCGGTTCCTATAAAAATAGAATAAAAACAAAGCCCTTCTAATTCTTCATTTACTTGACCAGTGTTACTTGATCTATTTTGCTAGAGACCAAGACTTGAAGTTGGTGGTAGTTTGAAATGGGAACTTGGCGATTAGGCTAATGCCGCCTAAACCACGTAAATTGCCTAACATTTTAAGAATTATTTAACTACACAGATGATTGTATCTAAAAGTAGTTTAGTTATGATTATTTTTTAAAATATATTTTATTTAAAAAATATATTAATAATTTTTTTAAATTTTTAAAAATTATTTTTAAAATTAGCATATTAAAATGGTTTGAAAACATTTAAAATATATTAATTTAAAAAAATTTAATTTTTTTTAAAATATTTTTAAAATATACTACTAAACACTCCTAAAGTCCCAATAAATAATTAAAGATGACTAGGAACAAGGTTCTAGGGTTGGATAGTTAATTAGTTAATTGATCATAATATTTTTTTTTATTTTTTTATTTAAAATAATTAATACCTTGTATTTGATATATGGTAGATCAAGGTGATTTGTGACTAATACATGTAAAGAATTCTTTTTAGTAAAAGTAAAGACTCTTCAATATTTAAATAATTATCTTTTAAAAAATAATAATAATATTATAAAAAATACTATGAAAATATATATGTAATAAAAAATAAAAATTATAAACAATTCTAAATGTATCTTAGTATATTTATAATTTATAAATCTAGTTTTTTTTTTGTGGAAAGGAGAGAATAAAGAATAATTTTATTTTTATAATATTTTGAATTGCATTATAAATTATATTTTATTTATTTTATCTAGCCTAAAAAACTTTAATAAATCTTGATTTATTATGTATGTATGTTAGGCGTTTTCATTTTATGTTGGACGCGTTGCGAATGCATGATTAAAAAATTCAACGACGAGTGAGACTGAAAAAATGACTTCCACAAAGCCGCATGATAATATTGGTTACAAGGGCACCAATTGGTCCGGTCAAATGTTTTATACTCTTCCCTTCTCGAGGGTTTTGAGTTTCAACCTTCTTCTAAATTGAAAAAAGAAGTAAATAAAGAATTGTTTTTTCTTTTAAAAAGGGTGTTTTTCTATTATTATTTCATGGGGTTTTCTGACATTAATACTAAAATGAGTCTTCAATTCGATCAAGAAAAACTATTCATGCTAAGACTTTATGGTTTATAATTAGGTTGTTTTCCACATTTTGTTGCGGATAATATTAAATTTTTTGTAATATAAAAATTAATATTTAAGTGCTTTTAATGTATTTAAAAAAGAAAAGAAAAAGATTCATGACTTAAATATTATAAAAAAAAAGTGAGAAGCTAAATTTTTTCTAACCTGAAAAAAAAACATGTTCAAGCACTTTTACTATATTTAAAAAAAAAATTATGAGTTAAACATTATAAAAAAAATGAAAAAATTGCTAGTAATTCAAATATATAAAGATAAAATTAAAAAAAAATAACAAAATAAAATTTTTAAAAACAAAGTACCACCAAATCTAGGTGAGTTCGTCAAAACTCACAAAGGAGAATTATATGATTATAATAATCTAATATATAGCAAAATAATGGGTTGATATGTGACTTAGGTAATCCAAGATTTAGGATGGGTCGGGTTTCAAAAGAAATTTAAGAAGAATTGACCAATTACAAAACAATAAAAAAATATAGGTTAACCTATAACTTGGTCAACCCATGATAAACCTAGTCAACATCAAGTAAAAAATTATTGACTATGTTCCTTTATTTGATTCAAAATGATGTCATCCTTACTTTTTTTATAAAATAGAAAAAAATATTTAACTTAGATTGATACTTACTTTGATTTAACTTTCGAAAAATAAGAGTGTAATCTAAAATTTTGAATTAAATGGAAAAATAAAATATAAATTCATAAGAGAATCCAAATTAAAAATAAAAATCAAGAGAATTAGAACCAAGCTTAAAGAAATAAAAAATTAAGATATTGATTTAACGATGAAATTAAAAAAATTAATTTTTAATTAAAAGGTTAAGAATCAAAATTTAAAATTAAAATATTCAGGGCCTGCACTTGAATGTCATCAAATTTTAAATTGAATAATAAAATTGAAAAGAAAAATAAAATTAACAAAAGAACCCAAAATAAAAAGTAAAAAAACAGGAGGACAAGGATCAAATTTGAAAAATAAAAACCAAGATTATGGATTCAAGAGTGAAATTATAAAAAAATTAAAATTTGATAAAAGGGCTAAGAATCAAAATTTAAAATTAAAACATTGAGGGTCTAATTTTAAATATCATAAAAAATTAAATTAAAAAGAAAAATTAAATTTACAAAAGAATTCAAATTAAAAATAAACATCAAGTAAATGAATACCAAACTTGAAGAAATTAAAAATCAATGATTATATTTTTAATAAGTTAAAATTTGATTAAAAAAATAAAAATCAAGCTTAAAAATCAAATTATTAAGAAGCAAATATGAAATTTCATAAAATAAAATGATAAAATTGATTTTTTTAATGGCCGTTACTAAATTCAATGTGAAAGGGGACAAAGAAAAAAGGAAAAAAAAAAAAAAACAACCCCACATGAAGAGGGCCCTATGTAGTTTTAAACACTGTGGTGGAAGCTGATATCCTTCCATCAGATAACAGTTTAAGTGCCATTTAAAAACGACAGAGTTGTTCCACACGCTAGCAGCTTTTTTCTTAATAATTTTTTTAAATAGATAAAAAACTTAATTGCCCCTAACTCAACTAATAATAACAGAAAAACTTATAGGAAATGAAAAAAAAAACCTTAAATGCAAAGCTTAGAAAATGTGATTTTAGGGTTAATTTATCAATTCTAGTATTTAAAAAACCGAGAATACCCTTTAAAATAATTAAATGAAAATAACTTTCAAAAACAATTAAGTAATTTAACTATACTAGTTAAATATGAGATTATGATAACCACTTTTATGAATTTGACAATAACATTTAAATCTTTATAAAATTACTAAATTATCCTCTTAACATCTATGTTGTTCAAAGATAAAATAATAACTTAGTATGTAACAGAATGAAACATTAAGGTTTTTTAGCTTTATATATAATATAGGATTTTACTCCTAAAGTTGTATGTTACATTTTGAATTACATGCTCACTTTATAAACTCAACTTGATGTATAAACCAAGAAGTTTCATTAAGTTATAAATTAATAGTTGGTTATCCTCTAATTCCATTATTATTATTATTTTTATTATTATTAATTGCTAGTGTAAACGACATCCCACAATTTTGAATATTATTATTGTTAAAAGAAAGACGAGATTTTCTGTTATTTAATTCATCATTCTTTGTCAAGTTTTCATCATTATAAAATAAAAATCATATGCAAGTCGTAATTCATTATTGGTGATTGTTTGAGATTACAATGTAAAGTATTTTTTGAAATGATTTTTATTTGAAAATATATTAAGATATTTTTTTATTTTTAATATTAACATATTAAACTCATAAAAATATTAAAATAACATTAATTTAATATTTTTTAAAATTAAAATTATTTTTAAAAAATATCCATAAATAAAAACAGAAACATTCTCAAACACACACAGCTTTAAAGCTTTCAATCTTCTCTTTCTTGTATTGATTATTGTTTTATCATCTTTTTTGTAAATTGTTGCACTTGTAATTATGTAATAAAAATTCTACTATTTCAAACAAAAAACAGTGTTTCGAAAGTGTAATAATTTTTTTTTGAATGTGTTTTAAAATTGTTTTTTACTTAAAAAATATTATAATAATTATTTCAATATATATTTTTTAAAAGATATTTTTAAAAAGTATATGGCATTACAATACTAAATATACTCAAAATCTTGTCTTTTTCAATAGCTTTAAATTTTATAATTTTATAAATTATAAATTGAAAAAAGTTAAAGACTCATTAATAGCTTAACATAAAAAGGAGTTAGATTTTTTTTTTATTTCAATAACGGTAGAATTTTCATTGATATACACAAAAGGATCTTCTTACATTATGATGAATTTAAAGCAATACTTTCAATAAGGTTCCCTAAATACAAAAAAAAAAAAAAACATCCATCCTACAACTTCAAATCTTAGGTACTAGAACCAAGCTAATTCAATGAATTAATTTATAATTTTATCTAGATGATATTATTTTAAAAGTTTATAAATAAAATTTAAAATTTAAATTAACTTAAGTAAAATCAGATTAATTTCTAATATAAATCTTAATAAATCAAATATATCAATTCTTATAATAATGACTCAAACCTATAATATAATAGTTGTAAAATAAAATTAATAAGACTTACATCATGATATGGAGGGGTTATTTTTTAATTTTTTTTTTTTAAATTTAAACAATATGGAGTTAAGAGCCAAATTTAACTGGACTATCCAATTAACTTGAATTTTTAACGGGTCAATTGATTTTTCCTTTTTTTTTTCCCCTTATTTCTTCATCGAATCCGGACCGGTACAAAACCAAAACCCTAACCAGTTCTTCCACGTTTGCTTCATCTGCACTCTTACTGGGCCCACTTAATAAAAAAACAAAAACAGACGATCCATCGGACACTTACTCACACAAATAAATAAAATAATAACAAACAATAAATGCAAATAATCCACAAAAACAAAATATAGAAAGTGCTGCTAACCACCTTATTATTGTCAACAGACACCACTCCCAACCTCCATTTTCTTCACATACAAAGATCCCGCCTCTCTCTCTAAAATCCTTCCTTTCTCTCTCTAAAACCACAGAAGATACAGGGGGAGCAGAGAAGACACTGACACCGAAGCAAGATGACCGTAGAAGACGAGTGGGTTCAAGTAGCTATGACCGATGACAGTTTGGTGGTGGAGCTACTTTTAAAGCTGAACCAGCCAGAGCCACTCCCTGCACCACGTCGACGACGTCATTTTCCGCAGGATTTGGTGAAGGAAGGAGCCGTTCTGGCTTTGAGTGTGGACTGGAGCGTTAGACAACGACGCTCTTCTTCTAAGCATGTCATGATTACCAGGAGGAAAAAGGGTTCTCATTCCTCTGCTCATGCTAGTCCTACCACTCCTCTTTCTTTTAGCTGTGCCACCTCCGTCAGCGGTGGTGGCGACGGTTTTGATGAAGCTACCACTAGTCTTCCCTCTAAGTTGATTGCCACCTCGAGATCTAAGGTTTGTATGCTTTCTTTCTTTCTTTCTGACTCGGTGAGTTGGCCCCGGTGGTTTCCTGGTGGCATTCTTTGGTTTCTTTTTCAGGGGACGAGATTGCCCTTTGAAAACGTGATATTTATTTTTCTTTCGGTTACGGTTGAGGAAGTCCTTTTTTTTTTTTTAAATAACGATTTTGCCCAGGGAATCTTTCATGAATATAAACACCAGGGTCTGTAAATTCTCCGGCCAACAAACTCACCGTTTCAAGTCATTTTGACTGAGATGCCCTTCTATGACTTTTCATTTCTTCTTCTTTTTTTATTTTGAAAAAAATATTCTTGTGTTTAGAAGGAGAGAATGCCACTTCCATTCGGGTGCCTTTTGAAGGGACGAAAATACCCTCTTATTGAAGGGCATTTTTGTCAACGAGTATTCTTCCAGAATCTAAGTTAGCTGTCGGGGGAGCAACCATAGACGGTGAGGGATGAATATGCACATGGAGTGGATACGGATATGGAAAATGACGAAACTGACCTTAATCATAGTCAAACTAAGTGTGCTTGATTTGGCATGGCGATGAAGGTCAGTTTAGTCATCATGGAAAGCGGAGGCGGCGGCGGCAGCAGAAGCAGCAGCAGCTGTTTTTATGGGTGGCGTGTTTTCGTGGCGAAATAGGTGTGATAGTGTTAGTGGTTGTGCGCACTTTATTGGGAGATATGATTTGGTGTGTGTAGCCGCAGTTTCCCACTTCCTGCGGGCGCTAAAACAAAAATGTTGTTCTTTTCTCACGTGACAGACATGCATCGAGCTGGGCTTAAAACTTGTGACAGAGTTGAAATTGTTGATTGGGTTGTGGGTTTTGTAGCAAGTGACAGGCTGTTTGGATAGCCTCTCTCTTTCTTTTTTTGTCATCTTAGGGTTCGGTGGGGGTCTAAAAAGGGCAAGAATTTCTCGGTCAAATAAATGTCTTTTCCAATATGAAAATCCTGTGGCTAAAATGAAGAGGAAAGTGTGATGCTTTTAGGTGGCAAACTGGTTGGTCTTGAAGTGGGGACCACATTGAACCAAATTTATGGTATATATAAGCTGACCTGTTGGGTTATGTTTAGTATTTGGTATATTTATATTCCTAGCTCGAAAACCTTATAGTATAACTAGCATACTCTTATAGCACACAGAGAAATAAAAACTATTATTATTTTTATCATCCTCCTTCGGTGTTGCATTGTAGACTCTGGGAGAAATTTGTTTGTTACCGAAAAGCATGGAGTGGGTCAATGAATTGAATGTGAATGCTCATGGTTGCTGTGCGTGCATGTCTGTGTTTTACATGACACGCACGGTAGCTGGCATTCCGATATAATAGAATGTAGCGCTTCCATGCCCCCCTTCAAAGGGAACCGAGCAAAGTGTTTCTTGAAACGCGGAAAATAACTTGATTTGAATCATGTATGCATGCATGTTTGTATGCATACATAGTACATGCTTGTGTACAGATAACTATAATCTGTTACGTAATTTTTTTTATTAAGTGGCTGGCAGCAAAATATTAAGTCTGTTAGCTAAGGCTGTGTCATTTTGGCGCATGTATCAGGTTGCCGTTACAAGTGAAACGCCAACCACCAAGAGGTCAAGAAAGAAGAAGGTAATGCAAGTTTCTTATATTGCATGTAAAGTGATGCATGTATTGGTTTTGATCAATTTCTTTATGGGTGTTTTAGAATCTCTTTAGTTGGTTCTAGAAACTATGTTAGTCTGGCAAATGGTTTTAGTGGTTGAGTTAGCTTTAAACCAGCTTTTCTGTCCATCTGTTGTTGCTTTGCTATCACCCTTGAAAAACTAAAGGTAAGCATTCAACTGATGTAGGTGGTTCTGTATGTGGCAATATTACTTATGCTGTCAAGTAATATCCAATCTGGATGTATGATGACATTAAAAAAATAATTATCATTTGCATTGCCTTGTCTAATAGACGTATAATATTTTGGAATTCTATCTCATGGTGTTTTAAATTGTTTGGTTGCTGGCAGAATTTAGTTGAGCTTAGAGAGGAGGAGGGTTTGCTACTGAAGGAAAGAAGGCGTTTGAAAAACGTATGTTCCATTAGTTTACTAGTTTTGAAACCTGGCTTTGTTCTCCTGCATCTTTGCTTTGTGAGGTACTTATTTGGTGTTAATTTTGATATTTACTGTGTGCTTCATTCATGAGCAGAAATTGGCAACCTTAAGTGTGACTGTAGAGAAAGAGAGAGCCACAAATGAAAGATTGAAGAGAATGAAGGTGAACCTATTGTTCTTTCAAACTCATTCTCATTTCTTGTTTTTTTCTTCCCTTTAAAAAGTTCACTTTTGTTTCAGAAATTTCGTAGCAATTTGAAGTATTTTGCTATCCCTAAATTAACACGCACTCTGTATGTGTTTTTGTACTTGACTGGCTTGATAAGTTGTGTGACCGTTCATAACTGATTGAAATGCTCATGTGACATGTTACATCCTTCCCTCTTTGCTGAAACTACTGATTTCTTTTTGACAATCCTAATATTTGTTTCTCATTTTTTCTTGATTCTGTTATTGTAGTTCTTATAGAGATTAAATATTAGAATGATCAAACAGTTTGTATGTAAATAAATTACAAGAATCAGTGAACCGTGCATTTAAAATTTAAACAGATTATCTAACCTACAATATAAACTTTACATGTGATTCTGTGTTTATTAATCTTAATTTAATCATTTATGCATTCCTTGGCTGTCCATGTTTGATGGTTGTCTGGTTGTTCCCTGTCCAAGGCATTTGGTAGGGCTTAAAGGTGATCATATTTGGGTATTTCCTATATGTTCTTTAATTTCCACATCCTAACCTGTTTTGTTGAAATTTTTAGTATTGAGGTGGATAAATGGATACAAAAGTCAAAAGTAGTGAATTTAGCATGTAATAATTGTTTGCTTTGCATGCAATCATGCAAGTGCATTTTATTATTAACTTTGAGCTAGAAATAAAAGATCTGTCATATGTTACAACCCTTACATATTTTAGAGAAGCTTGATGCACAATTATACACCTCTGTCACCCAGACAGGGCCTTGAGATTGCACAACTGCTATGCTATGTTTAATTTTGTTTGCTTCTTTCCTGTTTTCTTTTCCCTTTTCCCTTTTCTTGACAAGTCCGCAGCATGAACTGAGGTTATATTTTCTGCCTATTTTATTCCAATGTATTTAATGCTCCTCCATGAATGGCTATGGATGTAGATAGGTAATACACCAACAAGAAGATGATCGTGATTCTGTTTTTTCCTTGCAGCTTGATTTTCTATCACAGCAAAGACCGGAAGTACTTCCAGCTGCTGTTAAATCAGAAGATGATATTTCAATCCAGCCTCAGGAAACAAAAGTAGCCTGTGATTCCACATATTCAATGTTGCTACACAATGTTTCTTTCTCATTACAGGAGGATGAAGGCACCAAGCCTTCCTTTCTGCTACCTGACCTGAATCTCCCTGTTGAAGTTGATTCAGGCTCTGGTGTTTTGAGCTGAGAAAACTCAGTTCTATACAGGTAGGTATTTTTTTCATTTTTTTTTCAATTCAACCGGCTTTTGTGCGTAATAATACATCATGATTCGGCAGATATTGACGGCATTGCATGATAAAGCTGATGCAAGTACTAAACCATTACCTTCACCGCTTCTTGACCTGTATGCGGATATTTGTTTTCATACATGAAGGTACGGAGGGTAGTGTAGAGATCCTAATCTTTAGCTTCAGTTTACTTTCTTTCTTTTAGCAGATTTCTACGTCCATCCAAATTCTTTGGGGCAAACCTTCATTCCTTCCATTATAGGAAATACCAACAGATAAGATGTAATTATACCATAGATAGTCACATGTTTGTCTACTTGGAATCGAACTGATCTAATTAGATCACCCCCCCCCCCCCCCCCCCACA
>NW_011499948.1:162699-178935 GCF_000495115.2 Populus euphratica | reverse complement strand
TCCCCCCCCCCCCCCCCCCTCTATTGTTGATTTTATAACGTCGGTATCTCATTATTTGAGGAGCTTTCGCATTGCTTTTGAATCAGTTCCATGCATTTGGCATCAACTTAGCGAATTTTGGTAGGTTCCACCTAAAGAAAACTCCGACTTTAAACCTAACCAAATATCAATATCCGCGATATATAATCAACCTCACCCGCTGCTGGCACTCTGCAGTGCCAAACGGGCACTTAAACACTGTTTGCTCTAGAGAGAGTACTGGTAAGTTCGGGGTGAAGACTTAAATGGTTGTATTTGTTACAGTGCAATGGGGTAAAACATGGTGGCAAAGTTGAAATAATTCAGGGAATGCCATCTCTTCATTGTTTTCAAGCATTGGTGGGTAAAAGACCTGTGAATTGTGATGAGAAAAGCATTATTCAATCCAAACAGGCAAAACTTTTCAGTCAGCTACTTGGGCTGCCGGAGCACCACGGCACTATTCGATATGGCATGCCGTGGAGTCACTCAATGGTCAAGGATCTATAATTGTCGCTGTTCGGGAGGGCAAGCCTCTGACACTCGCATCTCTCCTCTCGAAACCTTTAAAAATATAAAGAAATCACGGCACGGGAATCGGAGGATCCCCCTGCGCTTGCACCCCTTAAGTCGTCCTAGCATATCTAATAATTCAAAGTTTCATCTGGGGTCCTCGCATGATTTCAAAATCTTGGCCATCAACATTGACCAAATTATCTCCCATTCTCAAAAAAGACACGAAAAAAAGAAGCTTTAATCACGTGTTAGAAAACTTTAGTGATGAAGTCGTCAATTTTTTCGGCTTTCTGGTTGTTCTGGGCTTGTGGAGTGATGGTCTGGGCTGGTTCTAGCTTGGTCTGGAAAATTATAAGGACTAGCTTGGTCTGACTCTGGCTTTATATGGTTGTGAAAAAAATAATATATGCATATTCTAATATTAACATAATTACACATGCATATATACAAAACATCTATAATTTTTGCATTGTATATATGTTATTATTATTTTTAAATTAACAAATAAATAATATTTGGATAATGAATAATGAATATCTAATTTTTTTATTTGATTGGCGATGAATATATTAGAAATTTTGAAGAAGAACGTTGAAATGGCAGAAAATAACCTGGCTAGAGATGGCATAACAAAAAAGAAAATTACAACGCGATCCTTCTAGTTAATTGAAATTACTCGGTTTTAAAACTATACATTACTTCTTTTTTTTTAATGAAAAACAGAATAATAATAATAAAAGACGTAGGGAAGATGATGAGGTTTGATTAGAGAAGAATGAAAGAGGATGACTGTGAACATGAGATAAGAAACTATGTAACTATTTATGATACTATATGGTCTAGTAAAATAATTTCAATAAACTTCAGGGACTAAGTTTATAATTAACCTATTTAAATTCCTCAGTAAGTCCCCAAACCTCACACGTGTATGCTTGTTAGATTTCTTGGGTTATGCAGGTGGCAACTAGGTGTTATATCTTCACGATCTCCCTTCTGGCCCTGTCTTCGTTTCTTTTGTTAACTGAGAGAGAGCTGTGTAGCAGTCGTTGAAATGTTTTCCTTGGCCTTTTTCGCTACACTTGAAAATTGGTAACGTGTTTCCTTTATCTGCATGTTAGGGTGTAGGATTGAAATTAGATGATGCTCTTGCATTCTGGAAAGCAGAGTTCTCCCAAAAGGTTAGTAGCTCTGTATAATCTACACGATTGTGGTGTTAATTTAACTACCAAATTCTTTATAGATGTTGCTGTTTGTATATTTCACTGTGCATGTTAGGAAATTGCGTTTTATGATGAATTAGCAGAAGGAGGGCAGATGCCCAGTAATCTATCTCCATAACTAGCATTTTACATGAACATGCAATTTCAAGGTGCCATATGAAAAATATGATCTCTGGGTGCATGGAAGTCAAATGCTAATCAATAATGTTCCTCATCTTTATATCTTTTTCCCCTTTCTGTAGGTCGGAGCTGAGAGGTTTGACAAAGAATATGCATAAAGCATTCGCCACAATTACGGGAGAATGAAAGAGAACAGTAAGATGTCTAGCCCATCACCATCATCTAGATGCGTCGTCATTGTCATGCTAGACTGGCTAGATTGAGACCATGCATCAGAATACAAAGAAGAAGAATTATGAAACGATTGTGATTTGGAAATTTAGTAGCTTAAGAATTTCAATTTCGTGATTGATATAATTCTTGGTGAATTGACTTTTTGTCTCTTTAGTTCTTTTGGAACTTGGCCTTTATTCCTCTGCATGCACTCTTTTTATGTTCATTTGTTGGTGCATCATGACCGTCTAAAAAAGTGCAATCTTTTGTTTATGCAGGATTCCACTCCTCATTCTTGTCAAGAAATAATCTCATCAACTCCTGGTGTCGGAGATCATCATGGTTGTCCCTATCGACATTTTAGGTCATTTTCCTTACTATTGTGGTGTTTATGATGACATGAAACTGGGATTGTGTGTGTGTGTGTGTATCCTGATTAACTCCTCTTGGGCTGGAATGGCTGATTCAATGGAATTTAGTATTTTTGTTCCATCTGATTAACTTTGCCATCAAACTAGAAAATAACTAAAATTTGGTATTTCATCAAACACTTTATCTGCAATTTTAATTTCGGTATACATTTTTTTTTAATGATTGAAAGATTTTGGACATGAATTTGGGTTGGGGGTGGGGGGGATCAAACTAGAAAATAACTAAAATTTGGTATTTCATCAAACACTTTATCTGCAATTTTAATTTCGGTATACATATTTTTTTATGATTGAAAGAATTTGGACATGAATTTGGGGGGGATTATCAAGCAAGAATTTAAAATTCAAAGAAATGCCAGAGTACAAAACAATCACTTAATACCAGTCCATCTACGTTGCAAAACACCGTGATATATATACATGTCCTTCACAAGTCTGGGCATGAACTAATGGGAGGACATGGTTGTGTTTCATGTCATTTGCAAGACGACTCTGGACAGAGATATCAAGCGGCGTGCAACTGGCGACTCTTGATCTTCACTTGGAATTTTGAACCTGATGGAGGAACTTATGTGGGGTTTTACACCTAAGAGTAGTTCTTGAGCTCAAAACCACAATGATCAAATATACTCAGCCCGATGAAAGATTTTGAGCTGAATACCAAGACATTAAAAAATGAAGGATCGTCTCATAGAGCCAAACTGGCAAATAAGCATCAAGTGATCTTTTCATAACCATGAATAAATTCAAACTGTGGGTCTGGACCTTGTACTCTGACACCGTTACTTTAAGCTTATCGTATTACAAAAACACATTCAGGGATTCACAAAATGATGAGTTTAACTTTTATGGTAGCCATTAATCAAAGGAAGGGAAAAAAGTAGTCTTCTTAACAAATAATCATTTAAGAAGGGAACGAATTGGACAAAAGAGAAGAAGATATAGACGTTCCCTGTAGCAACAACCGCTGCTTGTTTTTGCTGCACAAGTGGAAGGAAGGAAGTAATGTTTGACATGATATTGGTACGTTTCAACTCCATCTCTGCGACACACGAACCTCCTTTCCCCATACTGGTTTTTCCAAATAAGATTGGTTTACTGAATCTGTTATCATGAGATTCTGTGGCCCTATCAACATCATTTGCTTCCAGTGCTTTGATTTTCTTTGTTAATGATGTTTTAAAATCTAAAGTGCTTAGTAACAGTATTTTTAGCTGTTAGATTATGAGTTAATTAAATATTCTAGATGGATAGTCTATTCTTTTTTTCTTTTTAGATTAATACGGTTGTTCGGACCAATTTGCATGTATCTCGATTAATCTCACGGATTCTAAAATTAATAATCATATAAGCCTCCAGTGGTCCTGAAGTTTGTGAAACTCAAATTAGTGATTTTTATGAAGCAAACCCAAAACCTGACCAGTTGAATTACACCAATAGAGTTAACTCGAATATAGTCTATTCTTTATTGTTTATAAAACTTGTAGCTAGTTGTAGAAAGCTTATAAGCTTAAGCTTATAACGTGCAAAAACAATCGTTTTTTGCTAGTTTAATATATTATATGTCCAATCAATTGGTTGCACGTGATATTATTATATTTATGTAAATACATATTTATTATTAATAAAGATTTAATTTATCTTTAATATTCATATAATATTAGATTAATGAATCTAATATTTGATTAATAAATCTAATATTTGATTTATGAATCTAGAGTAAAGATGAAATCCATGAGACAAAAATACTTTGTAAAGAAAATTATAAAGTTGTTAAATTATAAGATTCTTATTGTATTAAAACATTATTTCAAAAATGTTTTTGGTTGATGCTCTTTTAAATACTATATATTTATTAGAGTCGTAGGGACTAGTGCATATTATATTCTTTCCTTTATAAAATAAAGCAGTTGTTCTTATAAGTTGAGGTATAAGAGATACATAAAACTAATATGTAGGTACTTGTCATAAGACATGTACACTAAATCGACCTGGATGAAAACTTCATATGGAGATATCACCCATATTTATAAAAAAGCTCATGTGATGATTGTATAAGTGATTGTTAGATTTGATATTATGCTTCAGTTTGTCCCCTCTATACATACCAGTGATGCTAAATTCCATGAGAAATCATTTAATATATCTAATTTTGTGAAAAATAATTGGTGAAACCCATTTTATCAAACTATATAATAGTGATCTTGAATTTTATAGAAATGAGTTTTTCCATTTTGGATCTAGATTTAGATAAAACTTGTGTGAGATTTTAGCATCAAGAAGAGATAATCATACTAAACCACAAAACCAGTGTGAGAAATTGATTATAGTCACTAATTTTTTTGTATTATATGGGTTAAGGAGGAGAGAAAATTGATTTTTTAGAAAAAATATTTTTATTTAATTAATGAAAGAGAAGTGATGTCATATTATTAAATCATAGCCCATAATGTATGGTATAACCGACACCTGAGCTATGAAAGGAACTTGATTTGTTGTTAACATAAGTTATAATCATGAATGTTTGACGAGATTTACAAGTATTAGCATTAATTGAATAGGATGACTAATGTAATCATGTTAACAATCTATAATCTGATTGGAACCTCCTTTGTGTGTGGTTTCCAATTGAATAATAAGAGTTTATACTATACTTGTTTGATATACCATTAGTGGAACCTTTAACCTTGATATTTGTTTTTATCATTGTTTAATCCTTACATTAATATTTCATCTCAAAGTTCTCATCTTTTTCTTCTTCTTTTTTTTTTTTATTACTACTACTACTACTACTACTTATTATTATTATTATTATTATTATTATTGCTACTAATATTATTGTTGTTATTGTTATTACTGTTGTTGTTATTTATAATTTGTACAATTAACCTCCCTATGGTTCGACTCCGGTCTTGCCGAGTTATTTATTACTTCAACACTCCTGCATTTGGGAGAAGACATCAATATTTTAGTCGTGTCACATATCCATGCCTAATTGGGCATAGCATGTAGCCGAACTCAATGTTGATGGATTAGAAAGGTAGCCAGACTCATGTTTAATTGGACTTGGCTGCGTGCCAAGCTTAAGGGCGATGGGTTTGGCAATTTGCTAGACCCATGTTTAATGGGGCTTGGCGCACAACTAAGTTCAAGGGCGCTGGATATAGCAACTCACTAGGCCCATAACTACTTAGGGTCGACACGGTGCCAAGTCCAAGGGTGATGGGTCTGGTAACTTATTAGATTTATGTCCGCTTGGATTCGACACATAGCTAATCTCAAAGGAGTTGGGTCTGGCAACTCGCCCGACTCACGCTTTAGTGAGCTTGACATGTAATCAAGCCTAAAGACGTTGAGAATGGAAGCTTGCTATACCTATGTTCACTTGAGCTCGGTTTATAACTACGCCTAAAGATATTGGACCTAAAAATGAGTTAAATCCATGTTATTTGGGTTTGATATTCTACCAAGCATTGTGATGTTAGGTATGGACTGAAGGCCGCACTCATCTATCAATAAGTTATTACCTTGACTTTGAACCTTCTAAATAAGGGTTTAGATTCAAGATTTATTTTTCATATAAGTGCCAAAACTATCGATTCATTGTTCGTCTTTGAATTACATTTCTTTTTATTACCTTTTTGGTTTTTATGCTTCAGTTTGTCCCTTTTATACGTACCAGTGATGCTAAATTCCATGAGAAATCATTTAATATATCTAATTTTGTGAAAAATAATTGGTGAAACCCATTTTATCAAACTATATAATAGTGATCTTGAATTTTATAGAAATGAGTTTTTCCATTTTGGATCTAGATTTAGATAAAACTTGTGTGAGATTTTAGCATCAGGAAGAGATAATCATACTAAACCACAAAGCCAGTGTGAGAAATTGATTATAGTCATTAATTTTTTTGTATTATTTGGGTTAAGGAGGAAAGAAAAATTGATTTTTTAGAAAAAAATATTTTTATTTAATTAATGAAAGAGAAGTGATGTCGTATTATTAGATTTGATTTTTTTGTTGTTGAAATAAGATACAAGCTATAAAATTTTAAAACTTAATAAATAAATACAATTTTGATAATACTATAAAATGTAAAATGTTAGAAGTAATTTTTTATAGATTTAATTATTTAATAAAAATATTTATTTTGAATTAAACAAGATACAAGTGATGCAAGGATGTGAGGCTTCTGACGTCTCCTAGCCCATATGAGAGAATTGGATTTTTACAATCACTAAACAATACTAATATGCTTTTTTAAACTGTTCTACTTCAAGATGATAGATAGCTTAACTCTATTTTTTTTTTAAAAAAAAAACAACCAAATGAAAGTGAAAAACTGTCGGCATAAAAAGAGTGATTGAATTGTAAATGTCTTGTCTAATTAATTAATTCCTCCCTCTTTTGCGAGGGGTGTTTTGTAGGGTCGTAGCGCCATGATGGCTCGTTCTATATACCTAACCAAGCTTTTTTTATTTAAATATCAGGGTTCCGCGGCTAGCAGGCAATAGCCACATGTGATTCACTACAGGGTCAGATAATTTTTTTACATGAAAATAATGGCTAGACAATATAACCTTGTTTTAGAGAAAAAAAAATCATCATTTTAACTTGAACTTGAGATTTTTTTTTAAAATAAATAATATAATATAATTTTTTATTTATTAAATATAAAATGATAAAATTAAATAAAAAATAATCTAAAAAATATCACAAGTCAACTCGAGTTAGAATAAAAAACTTGTAATCTTGATAATTAGAATTGAGTCGGCCCTAGTTTATCCTGTCAAACTCGTTGTCCAAATCATGATATTGGATGATTGGATTGAGAAAAAAAAATTCACAAAGTCTTTTTTTTAAAGAACCAATGTTAAACGATGATGACAAAAGACAAATAAGTAAAAAATAATATAAACATGAGTTAATTTTTCAAACTTATAACCTAGGTCATCATATTAGAAACGCTTTATCTGGAAAAATCATGAAGTTCAACTTTCAGTCAATAAAATATTAAATCATAAAATTGAATTTTTTTAATTATACAAAATAATTCAAAACAAAAAATGACAATTAAAAGAATAATGATCCAAATTGAATTTTTTTATTTTTGATTGAATGAAAAAATTAAAAAAAAAATTAATTTCACAAAAGGATGTCAAAAAATTAAAAGAATCAAAAGAATGAAGATCAAAACAAAAATAAAAAATAAAAATAATTTTTTAATTGAATGGTGAAATTGAAATGAAAAATTACTTTACCAAAAGAAAAAAAATAATAAAAAAATAAAGATCAAATTAAAAAAAATCATATATCTTTAATTAAGATTGAATGATAAAATTAAAAATAAATTAAAATTTTATAATAGGATAAAGAATAAAAATTAAAGAGCAAAAAGGATCAAAGTAAAAATTCCTATAAATTAGAGGATAACTTTAGAAATTTGCATGGATTGCAATAGTTTTGATGGGAGAAGGGAGAAAAAAAGAGGAAAAAAAAGTGTTGTTCATTACAAATTGTGATAACACATGCACCTAAGATGATAAAAGGATTTTGATTTATAGCAGAAACGTAAGTGCTAATAATTTTTTTTATTTTAAATAATCAAATACTAGATTACCTCTTACTTGTAACAAATATGTAATCATATGCTCCTGGCAGGAAAACAGAATTCTTAAAAAAAAAAAATATCATAAGTGTAACAAAAATTATCATCTTAACCTTACATCACATTATAAAATTGTAATTATTAAATGGATAAAATTTAAATCTTATCAAACTTGAAATTTATATCAACTATGATAATATTGTTTTAGTTATTCATTTAAAAAATAAAATAAAAGTTAATTAACCTAATGACTTGAGTTCTTTAGCAGAATGAATCTTAGATCATGCTTCACAACTATGATTAAAATGATCATAAATAAATTATGTTTTTGTGTTTTTTCTTAATGTGTTTTAAAAGAAAAAATATATTGTAATATTTTTTTCAAGATAATAACATATTAAGTGATGCATAGGATTTACATATTGGTTGACAATTGACCGGTCAATATGTTCATTATCACTTCAACATCTTAATTTAATGTTCTCAAGATTATAGCTGAATAGTTAAAGCTTGAGTTTCAACTTGGAGTTCTTGTATTTATAAAAGGATTTGAAATTAAACTTGGGGGATGGGATTTAATTAGTTGGTGTTTATATTGGATATCTTTCCTTGCGTACTAGGCTAAAGTGTCTAAACATGAATGTATTCATTATCTCTAAGCTTGATATGTTCTACAAAACTAGTTTCTTATAAGAATAAATTATCTTTTAATGTTTTAATTAGTAAATTGTATGATAGATTACCCTTTTCTTGCATGGACATGTGGTTATATAATCTTTTTAATGAAATTTTGCGTTTATCTAGTAATATGAAGTATTTATACCCCACAGTTACATGACATTATCTCTCAAGAATGAAGTAATAATAAAAAATAATTGAATTTCTTTACATGTAACCTGAAAAAAAGTTGGAGAAGATAGCCATTGACAGAAAATGAATGGCCTTTAAGGAGATGAGCTAAAAAATAGCTATTAATAAGAAGAATAACATCACATTAGTAACTCATGCGTAAGCATGGAAGGGAGATAGTATCTCTACTTTATGGAGTGTACTAATTGCTAGACTTCTTGAGAATTTACACGAGATTAGACGAGGCCTGGTTTGTTGTTTAGGGCCTCGAAGAACACTAACAGGAGGAATGGTAATACAGCATGGCTCAAATGGTAGGAATGCCATTCTTTGTTGTTTGGGCATGGCACAAATGGCAGTCCATTATCCCCTTTTTTATTTTTTATTTTCTATTTGTTGTATCACCAGGGACGACGAGATTCCAAGATTAAAAGAAAACTATTCCTTGTATATTTTAAAATTAATTGAAACTTTCAATGAAAGGATAATAAAATTAAAAATACAATAAAATAAACACACTAACGTGACCCGTGAGACACAATGGAAGTGAGTAGTAGAAGCCCCACATATCCTGGCGTGCCCGCAATCGCTGCCAACATTTTTTTTCATGTTCTTTATAAGGTGGTGAAGGATACAAGATAAAAGAATTTAATGTAATGTTTTGTAACCACTTCGCTATACATAAATATTTAATTAATTGGACCCACAACTCCGCGATGAGCAGTGTAGAATTAAATGCAACCATAGTTTAAAAACTTTACTAGTGAGCAATTACACAGCAAATCATTAATTGCACACTACAATGGTGTATGGACTCTAAAAGCTTTTGTATTAAATTAGTGTTATTCAGCACAATTATTAAATTCTATCTATATTTTTTGATAAATCCATGATATAAAATATGAATCAGTAGGTTTTATATAAATTAATTTTGATATTGACCAATTAAAATAACTTTAATAGATTGACCCTCAACTTAGTTGACCATACTATAGTCAACAAAATCGGGACTAAGAATTATTTAAAAAAAATTAAAATATCATTATTTTTAATAAAATAATAAATTTAAGTTAACTCCATAACCCACAAATCAATCCAACAATAAAGATTTTTTTTCGAGTAGAATCCTAAATCAAGACTAAGAATTATGTAAATAACAATTGCTATTGAAAGTTGAGTCTAGTTAATTATTGATGTTATTCATTGCCGGACATTTCAGTTAATAACTAATTAATTTAGAATTTAAACTAATTTAATTGAAAAAAATGATTTATTTAATTAGAAAAAGCTGAGACAGATTTCGTTGTAACTCTGTTTAAGTTCCTGTATATTTTTACATTTTAAAAATTTAAAAATATTTTATTTTTTATTTTAAATTAATATTTTTTAGTTTTTTATAAAAAAATTAATGCATTAATATCAAAAATAATTTTTTTAAATAAAAAAATTATTTTAATACATTTATAAGTAAAAAATATTTTTAAAAACAACTACAATTACATTCCCTAACAAGTTTTAATCTTAATCAATTGTCATTATTAATTATTTTGCTGGTACTAAACTATATTTTTAGTTATGATTTAACAAAATATATTAAAATGATATATACATTTTTTAAAAATTTATTTTCATCAATAATAATAACAGATCAATATATATATATATATATATATATATATATATATATATATAATTAAAAAAATAAATCAAAATCCGATTGCCCCGCTGCTGTTCTGTATTCACCACTTTTTGGAAGTCCAAAAACTTGCAAGCAAACCTCTACTCTACAAGACTACTACCAAGCGCAAAAAATGCTAGACACGAAAAACACTATTCTCTAATACTATTTAAGATTTGCATGGATTGCCTTGAGGCGTATCAATTTGGACTTGAAAAGAGAGACTAGTAGACTAGATGGAAGGTCTATCTCTACAATGATCAATGGCCTCTGTATATGTCCTCCTATTTTTCCAATTAATTAATGATTCATTCTTGCCTGCAAATAATGATCTCTTGCGTTTTTTTATTTTTTTTATTTTTATATGGAGAAATTATTCCTTGCACTTCAATGCAAGCCATGGAAATTGTTGTGGATTAATTTGTACCCAACAGTACATCTTGCACCAGTGAATCTTGTAGTATAAATCCACGTCCACAAGCAAAAAATTTCAAGCTTTGCACAGTACTCCACCATGCAAGCCATTGAAAGACTCGAAGGATAAAACCATTTTTGTTAAAACCCAAAACACACACGCACAGTCACACACAGAGTCACAAACACAGAGACAGAGAAAGAGGGAGAAGGAGAGGGAGGGGAAAGTAGTAGTAAATACTGTCAGTTTCTATATTCATCATCACCGTCTTCTCGAGAGTACTCATCGGCAATAATCATCTTCAAAGAATGTGCCTTGATTATATAGCCAGTCATAGCTACCATTCTTGCACATGCATTAACATTCGCCCATGAACAAGAAACTACTAGATACAACTGTAGTAACCCAAGATAAGAACAAAAAGCACAACCACATATAATATATAGCAAAATACCTTACTGCTTACTGAGCAGCACTAAATCACCATAGATGGAGGAGCACTAGCAGCACTCTTGTTGCCACCACGATGACCATCAGACCCCATTCCCAATTTCAAGTCGAGCTCCACATTGCCACTGGCACTAGTTCCTTTCCCTTCAAAATCACTGAACAAATGTGCCACAGAAGTGACAACTGCACACTTCCTACCACCATTACCAACCATTTTGCTGCTGTGGTTATTAACGTTAGTCCTCTTCCTCGCTTCTGTGTTATTAGAGATTGAAACTGAGCATGCACTTGGTGGAGAAGAGGAAGAAGAAGATACAGGAGGCAAAACAGGAGGGATTTCAAAGTTAGTTCTTGCTTTTGCACCTCTAAGTCTTCTAGCAGCTGAGTCATATGCACGCGCTGCCTCCTCTGCGGTGTCGAATGTTCCAAGCCAGTGGCGGCACCGCCCTATACGGTCTCTTATCTCAGCTGACCACCTCCCCCATGGCCTCTTTCTCACCCCTCTGTAGGTCTTTCGTATTGGAACGCCATTACTAATACTGCTTCTCACAGCGCCACTTTCTTGCTTGCTTGTTTTTGACCCGGTACGTTGAGAAATTGAAGAAAGACACGATACTTCTGAATTCCTGGAATCATTCGTACCAAAAAGGACTTGTTGACCAACAATAGCACCGATTCCATCAAGGATCGGTGGTGTGTCTGGCGATTTCTTGAAACTATCGGAGAGTGAAACAGAAGCCGAGATATCGGGTGAAACAGGAGGGTAATTTGTGGGGTTGTAGTGGTCAAAGGTAAAAGGTGAAGAAAATGAATTTTGGGGTTCTAAGAAAGAGCCACGAAACGATGGATTTTCAGTGAGGAGCCGAAACATTTGATATGTTTCGGGCTGAGGGAAGAACGGAACTGGGATCAATTTCTGGTGGTTCATCGTGGGGTTTAGCTGATTTGATGAAGCATAACAAGTCATTTGTTAGTGTGAAACGAACCTCCTAGGGTTTATATATACGAGGTAGAATAATTATTTATTGAAGAAATTGCATATTTAAATAAAATCACTAATATTATTTAATAAGTTTTTTTAAAATAGATATGGCTGTCAAATTTGATGAGACAGTAACCCCTCAACTTGACATGCTTGTCTTCCCTGGGCAGCGGGGATATCCTCATTTAAATCAATTCTAATGACAGAAATAACCCTACAGTTTGTAGAAGCTATCTATAAATTATAGGTACATTTTTTAGGAAATAAAATACCGTTTTATTTATTTATTTTTTAGACTTTTACAAACTGAATGCATGGTTAGTGAGCGCGGCCCCTCCGGATCTGACTTAAATCCCGGCCGATTCATCTCTACCGTGTCAAGTGTTAAAAAAAAAAGACTTTTGTTTCAACCAGTCAACTTTATAAAAATCTAAATTGATTTTTTAATTTTTTTTAATTAGTCTAAATCAATTTAGATTAATTTATCTGACTTGCATTTTATATCAAATTAATTTTGAATTAAATTTAATAAGTATAAGCACATGCTATAATTCTATCTTTTAAAGATATTTGATAACTCATTATCATTCATTCCAACTATAAAAAAAAAACATTATCATGACATATACAATATCAAACCGGGAATAGCTTTTAAATTAAAAAAGTTTTGAATGTATTGAAATTAATTATACAAATATAATTAATAGAGTTTAAGAGTTATTATCTACTAGTACTATAGTTAATTAAAAATCTAATAATATAGTTATTATAATAAATAGAATGACATGTATGATGATCATGTAAGATTTACACTATATCAAAATTTAAATAACATACACACATTTGTATCATCATAATTAGTCATCAATGATTGTTAATTTAATCCAATAATATCCTAGTTACTTAACAAAATAAAGTGTCTAAAACTATAATCCATAAAATTGATATTATAATATAATAGTTTATATTTCTCTATTTATACACAAAATTAATAAACTATTAATTACCCATGGTGAGTCTGTGAGGTAACTATATAAAAAATTGATAATATTTATTAAGTCTCAAGATAAATAGTTTGTTTAAAACTTTAAGAAAATATCTAAAATTTTCATCTAGACAATATTTAAAACCATTTTATATAATAATTCCAAAATTCTTTTTATATAAATTTATTGAGCCTAAAACAAATCTTACAATATTCATAATATTCATAACGTAATCTTAATTGCCAATCAATATGATGTTTTCATATAGAAAGCAATCATCCAATATTCCTTCACGAATACCAGTCAACTCGACAAATCCATTGTGGTTGCCAATCAATCTGGCATTTTCATATAAAAGCTAATGATACGGTGTTTCTTCATGAATATCAATTATTCCTCTTAACTTACATATGACTCTCTCTCTCTCTATATATATATAAAATAAGTAAAATTTATGGGAAATTTGTAAAGAAAACTACCATAAGGTACAAAGTACCCATTCAGAATCTGACTATAAGTAACTTCATCAACTCTCTCCATCACCTTAATAGTCTCTCCTGCATCGACATGTTTTTCAATTAAGTATTATTATCATATAATGAAATACTTCTTATTCATTATAATATTTATTATGATTATATTTAATTTTTTTTATTAATGCGTTCTAATCATTAATTACACAAGAAAATCAACTTGCAAATAAATTCATGATTCCTTCGGCTCTTATTAGTTTTATACAATTTCATACAATTTACAATTTCTATAACATTTTACAAACTTCATCCTTTTAGGCCCAACCAATTAATTATTCAATATTTCATCATTTCATTAATTCAAATCAATGAAAAAAAATTATTCACATGATCATACACATATTATAATAAACTTAATAGATAATATCATAAATGTGAAACTTCTGCCTTTTGTTCTCTTAATGGCCAGGACCTAGGACTTCCTTTCCTATCAAAAGTTCTTTGTTATTTCAATATGATTGCACCCTATAAATATCATAGAAATTCAATCTTTATGAAAACTACTTTTCCCCTAATTTCATCTTAAGAACCCTAATTCAATTTCGATTAATTATGTTTAAAATTGCTTAACTTTTATTCAAATTGGTATAAAGAGATTTCAAACATCTTACCTAGTTATAAGATATATTTTAAAAATCAGCCAATTAAAATTTTTCAAGGCTTCTTATTTTTTCCTCTTCTTTCTTCACTTTCTCTCTAACTCAATTTTTTTCTTTCTCTTTGATCTTTCTTAATTTCTAATATGAATGTGTTTTTCTCTTTTTTAAACCCTATCTTTTAACTTTTAAACGTTACTTCTTAGTCCTTCAAGGTGAAAGGAAGGAAAAAGAATTGAAAATGCTCTTTTCTCCCTTACTGGACACCGTTGGGTTATAATAAGGACAATAATCTTTTTTAAAATAGCTAGATCATTTTTGATTATGAAAAAAAAATACAATTTTCACCTAAAAACTTATCTTTTGACCTTTTTTTTTAAAACTCTTTTGACCTAATTTATTTTATTCATTTACTTATTTTATTAAATTACATTATAATTTCTATTATATTATTACTTTTAATCTATCTAGGGTTTATAAAAGGACAAAAATTAACTAAATCAAGAGTCAAATTAAGACAAATTAAAAGTTTAATAGTCAATTAAGAATCAAATTGCATAATTGATTAGTACTTAAAAGTATATTTTTATTAATGTTTTATATCATCATTTTGCACTTGAAGTATCAATAACTGCTTAACTAAAGCATGTTTTATAACAATAAGTCTGATACTATAAGATACCTTTAATTTATGGTAAATATTTATCTTAAATGCAGACCTATCTCATAAATCAAATGATTGATTGATGAGTTTAATTATTAAAAATGAAAAGATAAATAGATGGTTAAACTTAGAAAAGATATGCTAATTCAGTTCAAATTGAAACACTATTCAGTCATTGAGTCATATTTAGAACTGCAGATCTTAGATTTCAATTTGGTTTATATAGATAGAAAGTTAAGACATAGCCTAAAACATTTATGGGAATATAAGACTCAATTATGTTGTTTGGAAGTCTAAATCTTAGCAATAATGGAGAAGTTGGAATCTATCATGCAGCTCAGACACTGTTAAGTGTTTAACCTAAATCTCAAGTTCTAGAAGTCTAAATATACCAAATTGTTTTTTGTTGGAAAGATGAGATAATTTTCTAGAATTTTCTTGTAGACAATCTGTTTAAATTCTGACATTATCAATGACATTTTGTTCAGACAAGAAGATAAGGATTGTTAATAAGTTAAGATGTGGCTACCCATTCAAAAATTGATCATCAAAACAATAGTTTTAAATTTTGATCTATAAAAGGAGGGATTTGTCATGCATTTAGACATCTTGGTTTTAATAACAAGATTATGTTCTTACTTTATTTATTTATATTTTTGTAATGCTTAAGTTTTGCTATCATTAATATCTTGTTTATGCCTTTCATTTCCTTTCCTTGACTTAGTTCATGACACGACGAAAAGATTGTTGTCTTCTCCCAAGTGCAGGAGTGTCGAAATAATAAATAACCCGGCAAGACCAGGGTCGAACCACATGGAGGTTAATTGTACAAATTATAAACGACAATAGTACAACAACAATAATAATAAAAACAACAACAATAATAATAGTAATAACAATAATAACAACAATGACAATAACAATAATAATAATAATAATAATAATAATAATAAT
>NW_011499948.1:92103-161839 GCF_000495115.2 Populus euphratica | reverse complement strand
TATTATACAACATGCTTTAGTTAAGGAGTTATTGATACTTCAAGTGCAAAATGATGATATAAAACCATGATAAAAACACACTTTAAAGTACTAATCAGTTAACTTATATCTTATTTATGTTCTAATCTTGTTTATTTATGTTTCCCTTTTTGATTATGTTTAGTTAAGTTTATTATGTCAAAGTGAAAAGGTTATACTAATGGTGTAAGAATAACTTTAGTGTAAACTCAACATGGACCTTAATGTTTGATATTAACATGTTTTGTATTTGTTATTTTGTTCACTTTTAATACTTTGCTTATTAAATGGTTAATCTAGATTTATGTTGTATAACACCTGGTACAACAAATACTTGGCACTTTCATAACCCATACTGTATGATATAACCGACACCTGAGCTATGAAAAGAACTTAATTTGTTGTTAATATAAATTATAATCATGATTGCCTAACAATATTTGCAAGTATTAGCATTATTCAAATAAGATAACTAATGTTTACATGTTAACAATTTATAATCTATTTGGAACCTTCTTTGTATGTGGTTTTTTAGCATTATTCAAATAAGATAACTAATGTTTACATGTTAACAATTTATAATCTATTTGGAACCTTCTTTGTATGTGGTTTTTATTTGAGTAATGAGAGTTTATACTATACTTATTTGACATACCATTAGTGGATCTTCTAACCTTGACATTTGTTGTTATCATTGTTTAATCCTTACATTAATCTTCCATCTCAAAGCTCTCTTCTTTATTATTATTATTATTATTATTATTATTATTATTATTATGGATTTGTTGTTGTTGTTTATAATTTATACAATTAACCTCCTTATAGTTCGACCCCGGTCTTGCTAACTTATTTATTACTTCGACACTTCTACACCTGGGAGAAGACATCAATCTTTTGGTCATGTCATTTTTAAATAAATTCTGACTTTTGATAATTTTCACAAGATTTGCAGAACACATATGTGTCTTTAAACATGATGGGCTAATACAATTCATATTGTAAGATTTTTACAATCATCCTTTTTTATGAGAAATGACTGCCTCAGAATGATAAATTTTATTGACACTATTTACCTTATTGTCCAAAATACATCTTTGAAATATTTGAATAACTAAGGGTGATTCCAATGAGCTGATCAAAATCCTAAAGTAAAAAAATTAATATTTTTAGCAAACTAAGGGATTAAACTAAGAGAAAGTAAAGATTTATCAAGAAAGTAATAATCGATTAGTGTGATGTTGGATGTTGAATCTATTATTAATCTTGATAAAAGATTTGTATCAACATTTTTTATGTCTTTCTTATCCTCATTAGTGTGATGTTGGATGTTGAATCTATTATTAATCTTGATAAAAGATTTGTATCAACATTTTTTATGTCTTTCTTATCCTCAATTTCTTCATGAGAATAAATCATTTGCAAATCTTTAGATTCATTAAAATCAATTTTACTCAAATTAGATATAAACTAATTCTTTAATAAGATCAACTTCTTGTAAATCATTATCATCTCCAGGTTGCTTGCAAATGTTGAAAATATTCATCTCCAATGTTATGTTTGTAAATGATAACTTCATCAGTTCTTTCCTACAATTAATCAATGCATTAAAAGTTGTAAGAAATGGACGTCTTAAAAGAACAGGAATTGAATTACATGTTTCAATAGGTTGTGTATCCAAAACAACAAAATCTACAGGGTAAATGAATTTATCAACTTGTACTAACACATCCTCAACTATTCCTCTAGGCACCTTTACAGATCTATCGGCAAGTAAAACAGTTATAGAAATTGGTTTTAACTCACCTAGATTAAGAATTTGATAAACTAAATATAGAAGTAAATTCACACTAGCACTAACATCAAGTAAAACTCTTTTAATTTTATGTTCTCCAATAAAGAAAGAAATTATAGGACAACTAGAGTCTTTATATTTCAAATTATTATTGTTATGAAGAATAGCACCTACTTGTTCGGCTAAAAAAGACTTTCTTTTTCACATCTATTTTTTTCTTCACGGCGCACAAGTCTTTTAAAAATTTAACATAAAAAGATACATGTTTAATAACATTCAACAAAGATATATTGATCCTTATCTATTTGAAAATTTTAAGGATTTTAGAATTGTGATTGATTTTCCTTTATTTGGTCATGACATGAGAAAATAGAAGTGCTTGCAAGTAATCAGTATTTTCTTTGCAATGTTCAGATTTAACCTATTCCTTACTCTCAGATATTGACTCATTATTTTTTCATAAGGTTCAAGAATGATTTTTTCAATAGCTTTACCATTGTAGAGAGTAATGAATGATTTGACTTGATCTATGTGGTGGCTTCGGGAACTACTTGCACTTGAATTATATTGCCCTTTGGAATTTTGCTGTGTTTGAAATAGAAACTTATGTTTATCTTAAAAACTAAGAGTAGATGTGAATTTTGCTAGAGTTTCTTTTAGATCTACCATGGTTTGACCATTTTGAGTGTTGATTGTCTCTTGCTTTTCAATGAATGCATACAAATTTCATTAAGATTTCTTCTATATGGGGGACCATAAGGAGATGCATATCCATGAAAATTTTGAAAATTATGGTGTGCTTGAAATGGTGGTTGTGAAGTTTGTGCATTATTGTTACCACTCTTCCAACTAAAATTTGGGTTATTTCTCCAACTAGGGTTATATATTTGTGAGTATAGATCATGATTTGACCATCGAAAACTGTTTAAAATGTTGACTTGTTCATGAAAACATTCCTTAAAAGAAGACAAAGTTAGATAGTCATAAATTAAGTAACTTTTGGTTTTACAGATATGACACACAATGTTTTGAACAGATTTTAATTGCCCACTTCTTTTCAATTCTAGTGCTTCGACTTTTTTAGCTAAAGATTCACACTTGACTTGGAGGTCATGATCTTCCTTAAGGTTAAACATTCCTCCACTAAATGTATAAGGTTGAGTTTTATCCGGTGCCTTATGAGTACCTGTAGTGTCCTAATTTTAAGCATTTTTAGTTAGCAAGTCTAGATACTCCATTTTTTTATTAGGGTCTTTATCTTTAAAAGTTCTATTGCACATAAATTCCACCATTTATCTATCTTTAGGTGTTAACATTTCATAAAAATATAAAACCAATCTTTATGTTTCAAAACCATGATGAGGACATGTATTAAGCAAATCTTTATACCTATCCCAACATTGGTAAAATGTTTCTCCTGATTTTTGAGTGAAAGTGGTGATTTTTCTTTTGAAAAAGTTTGTTCTATGATAAGGGAAAAACTTCTTTAAAAATTATTGTTACATTTCATCCCAAGCATGAATGGATCCTGACCTAAGATTTTGTAACAATGTTTTAGCTTTATCTTTTAATGAAAAAGGAAAAAACTTTAATCTGATAGTGTTCATACTACAATTTAAATTATTATAAGTGTTACAGACCTCCTTAAATTCTCTTAAATACAAGTATGAATTTTCTATATCTAAGCCATGAAAAGAAAATAAAAGTTCAATAATGGCTAGCTTAAAATTAAAATGAGATGTATCAGGAGTGAAAAATTATGCATGAGGGTGCACTTATTCTTGTAGGATTCATGTGGTCTCTAAGTTTTCTAACACGATTATTCTTATTATGAAGCGACTGATTATTTTCTTAGGTCATATTTTCTGAAAATGATGAGGATACCCTACAAAGTCTACCACTTAATGTAGATGACCAAACACTCATGCACGTGTAAAAAGATAATAAAAAAAAAAGAGGATAAAAAGACGAAGACAAAAAAACAAAAGTTAGATACAATAAAAGTAAAAAGAGAAAATAAAATAATTATTAAAAGACTCAATATTGAATAGTGTCTGGGTTGTAGGATAGATTTAGACTTTTCTATTGTTCCTATAATTTAAACTTGAAATAGGCCCTTTTGAATCTTGGACTCCTTATGAAAATTTTAGGCCAATGTCTTAGCTTTCCGTTTATATAGAGTAAACTTAAATCCAAGTTCTACAGCTCTAGTTATGATCCTATAACCAAATGATGTTCCAGTTTAGATTGAACCAACATCTCTTTTCTAAACTTAGCATTCTCTTTGTTGCCTTAATTTCAGTAGTTAAACTCATTAATCAATCCCTTGATTTATATGATAGGGCTGCATTTAGGATAAATATTTACCATAAGTTAAATGTATCTTATATTATTAAATATGTTATTATAAAGCATGCTCTAGTTAAGGAGTTATTGATATTTCAATTACAAAATAATGATATAAAATCTTGATAAAAATACACTTTTAAATACTAATCAAGGTTCGACATAACGACCCAAGATTAATGGGTCTTGCGTAAGGACCCATTACTAAATATTATTATTTTTATTAATAAAATAATTAATAAATTTCAAAAAAAAATATTACTACTAATATTGAAAACATATTATTATTTATATTATAAATGTTTATGTTGTTTTTTTATAAAAATAAAAAGTGAGCCCACGACGTAGCATTATTAAAAATATTCAACAATTCTAGGTATTAATATAAAAAATATTATAATGTGCATTTTTATTATTGTTTTTTTTTATAATACAAAGTATTCATATAAAACATATTATTATTTTTCTTAGAATTCAACATATTCATATCAAAGAAATTATTATTCATGTTCGAATATTATTATTTTTATAATTATTCAAATTTTTAATAGAAAATATATTATTATTTGCATTCTAAATATTCTTGAAATTCAAAATAGTATTAATTGTGTAATGAATATTATATTTTTATAATAATTAATATTATTAATAAAAAAATTATTAAATTAAAAAAAACCATAAATTTAATTTGAAAGGTAAATCTAAAAATCACTATTAGTATTATTATTATTATAATCATTAATACATTTTAAAAAACTATTATTATTATCAAAGAAAAACCACGTTGGGACACGTGGTGCTAGGGCTTCTGCTTGAAGTGCGCATGTGGTGTTTTGACTATGTCTTAGTGCTAGGTACAATCCTATGCACACGTGGCACTTGGGCTGTGCTGGGCATGGTCAAGCCCACACCCCACTAGGACACATGTGATGCTTGAATCATAGTGTTGGATTTAAGAGGAATGGGTCTTGCGTCCCAACTAAGATCAATAGGTTGTGCATAAGGACCCTATTCTAATTATTATTATTTGTTGTAGAAATATTATTAATAAAATAATTGATAAATTTTAAAAAAATATCACTTTTAATATTAAAAACATATAATTATTTATATTATAAATTTTTATGGTGTTTTTTATACAAATAAAAAGTCAGCCCACAACATAGTATTATTAAAAATATTCAATGATTCTAGATATTAATATAAAAATATTATAATTTGCTTTGTAAATATTATTATTTTTCTTAGAATATAAAGTATTCATCTATAACTTATTATTATTGCAAGTATTCATATCAAAATATTTTTTTTTTTATAATTCAATATATTTATATAAAAAATATTGTTATTGGTGTTATAATATTATTATTTTTATAAGAATTTAAATTTTTAGTATAAAGAAAATTATTATTTACGTTCTATAATACATATAAGATAATTCACAAACAAATACCAATTTTATATAAATTTCCAATTACTAAGACAAAGTCCACCAAAGTAACTAAGCAAAGCTTGTTGAAAGCCAGAAATAAAGCGGGATCTGTGCACGATTCAGTCTTGGAAATTTACATCTTTGTGAGAGTCATTGGCGTATGATGACATACAAATGGTCTTTCATCATGTCAATCACTTCTGGGTAGATCATATAAGAGGTTCTGAATTATTATTTTTTTGAATTTTTGTTATATATTGACAACAAAAAAATTATATTATTTTTTATATAAATATCATTAATTATTTTATGAATATATTTAGACGAGGACCCAAATTCTTTTTGGTTGAGAATCCATTTGCAAAGTAGATGATAAGTGAAGGATAAATATGTCCTTTGCTCTAAACTCTTTCATTTAATTATTTCTCAATAATTTTTTACATTAAATCATAAATAAATTACATCATAGATAAATTATTTCTTAATAAATAAATTTATACTCCATCAATATTATTAAATATATTAAAGTCTCTCAAGACCCACCATGTTTTTATCCTTTAATTAAATAAAATAAATTAATTATAACTTTTAATATAACTCAAAATATTATAAATATAAAATATTTACGCACCAGCTTTTTATCTCCAAAAAAGAAAGAAAGAAGAAGACTTATACACTATATTCATGAGTCATTCCAAATAAAAATTCACAATATTCATTCACTACTATATATATATATATATAAAAGAGTATTTCTCTTTAAAATATAATTATATTTTCTCTTTCTAAAAACTATTTATTTAAATATCTAAGAATCTTCATATTTATCAAAAAAATATTTTATATATATTAATCACAAGTTACTTTGGTCTATTAAATACCAATTACAAGCTATTAATTACTTTAGTTAAAAACATCAATAAAATTATTAAAACTAACTAACTAATTAATTATTCAACTCGATAGTCTTCTCTTTAATAATCTTGAATTTGAATTTTTGGGACCTGATGCAAAAGTAAATGGTAAAAGTAATTTCAATCAATATTGCATCGAATAAGGAAAAAACCAAGATGTTCGCCTAGCATGAAAAGGCACAAAAGAAAAAGAAAATAATAATTTGAAAAAACCAAGATGTTCGCCTAGCCAATATGTATAATAAGTTTGGTGATTTAACGTTTTATTGGCTTTTATGACACAAAATACCTGCTAGTCTCTAGGTGATGGAGACATATATGAATTTCATGTACACTAGTTGTATGTTCCACGTTACAAGGATATTATAATTTTAGTTATTTGATTATTTAATTGTTTAGTAGTTTTATTAACTTTCTTTATGTGTTATTATGATTTTTATAATTATATATATCTGAAAAATATTTTACCCAAAAATTGTTTAACCTAAATTTTGTATAATTTTATAGCGTTTCATTTTTTTCCCCAACTTGATATCAATTTTTATATATTTTTACTAATTAAAATAGAATTAAAATAATTTATATCTTCAAACTAGTTAACAATATTTTTTTTTAAATATATAATACATTTTGTTTTTTCAATATATATTGGATTTTTTTTATTTTTGATTTGTAAAGAAATACTATTGTATTATTTGATTTTATAATTTTATTAAGAAAAAAACTAAATTAAAAATAATATGAAATCCAATAATATATAAAAGAAATCTTGTTCTATCATTAACTTTTAAATAACTTGAAAGATCTTGATATGAGTTGATCTAGCATAAGAAATTGATTTCTTGATTTGTTTTGCTTTTATATCTCAGGAGAAAATGAAGTATGCATTTTAAATTAAAGCATGATCTTTCTATTATTTAAGAAAAAAGTTTACAATAAACCTATGTAAAAAATCATTATGATTCATAGTATTGAGGTGAAAATTGTTTTTCATATTTTTTTTTCAACTTGATATAAATATTTTTTTTGTTGTTATTTACATAAATGGCAAGATGAACCTTGATGATGTCCCAAAAAAATTATTAAACTTAGGAACAAGGCTTATGTGTTGGATAATATATTAATCACTTAGTTCTATTAATTTGATTTATTTTTCCTTATCAATAATGACTAGCAGCATGATGCGAGAAGTCAAAGTGGTTGATAACATTATATAGGAAGCCATAGTGGCTAGTAGTTGATGTGTGGTCAATATGGTCGGTAAGTGGTAAATGATGCTCAGTAAATCAAGGTAGTTGATGCTTAATAAATTAAGGTGATTGATGCATGATGCCTATAAAATGTCTTCTCTAGTTGAAATGAGATGTTTATATGCCTAAGCAACTATGTTTGTAGTGAGAGAGAGAGAGAGTATAATAATATTTTAGAGAGATATACTTTGAAAATATATATGTAATAAAGAATGGAGATTATAAACTTTTTATCTTGGTAGTTAAGGGAGTATCTATAATCCTTGAACCTTTTCATTTTGTGCAGTGAAGGCGTTAGAGTCATTTTATTTTTTAAAATTAATCTTGAATCATGAACAATATTTCATTGAGCCTACCCAAGACACCATAATCATACATGTCTTCTACTGAAATAATCCAGCTAATAGATGAAGATGTGGTAGGCCAGGAGAGACTTTTATATATCTAAGGGTGTAAGTGGAGTAAGATCCAAGCTAGAATGACTTCGGTTAGGGAAAAAACCACACTTGGCATGGAGGTGAAGGTGGCACGCGATTCGAGGAGCATCAAATGCATAGCCTCGACTTAGTAAAATCATAAAGGTTAGTTGTTGGGCTTGAGCTATAAGTCCAAGCCTAAACAATACCTAAGTTTGGGTTTAATAAAGCATCAAGACCAAGAAAGGTTTGGCTTAGTGGTGCACGGGGCAAGGTCCATGTATGGTCATGTTTAGTAGGGTGGCATGCCCATGATATTTGGGTTTGGTTAGGTGTTATGCCGAAAAGGATTGTGCTTGGTAGAGTGTCATGTCCATGATTTATGGGTCTGGTAAAGGTGTAGGGCCTATAAAGAGTGAGACTGGTATGGGTGTTGAGCCCATAGTGTTTGGATCTGGTAAGGTGTAAGCCCAATAAAGTGCATAATCCATGATGCTTGATCTTGATAGGGTGCCAGACTCATTATACTTGAATCTAGTTAGGGTGTAAGGCCCATAAGATCTAGGCCTAATAAGGTGTTGGTTTCATAGTGGTTCGGTCTCATTAAAGTGCTAGGCTTATATGAGTTAGGCCTGGTAGGGTGGTAGACCTGTGATGTTTCAACTTAGTAAGGTGGCAAACTCACAAGGATTAAATTTGAGAGAGTGTTAGATACATTGTACTCAGGCTTAGTAAGGTCCCAAATCTATGAGGGTTAAGACTAAGGGTGATCATTTTCGGTTTAATTTGGTTTTTACCTAAAAAATAACAAAACTGAATTTAAAAAGACCATAACCGAACCAAAATCGATTCAAACAAATCAGTTTCAGTTCAATTCGGGTCAGTTATTTTAGAACAAAAATCAAAATCCAATTGGCTCAGGTTCAGTTCAGTTTGATTATTTTATATTAAAAAACAAAAATTATATTAGTTTTTGAGTTTTTTTGTGTAATTTTTAATGAATTTGATTTCAATTTAACTCTGTTTTTTTTTCTTTGGTTTAATTGATTTTTTAGTTTTACACTCACCCCTAATTAAGATTGGTTAGTATGGCAGGCCGGTGTGAGACCTAATTTTATAAATCCTAGTCCATCAAACATGATATGCATGTTTAATTTTTTGTAGTTGATTGCAAAATTTTATTGGTTAGAACTTAAGTATATTTACACATTAGCAATCCATGTATCAATAATCATAACACCATTTTGAATTGCATCATTCTTTAGAATCTTATATAAGAAAACGAAGAAGGATTAAAAACTATACATTTAATTTGAAAAAAAAATAGATCAGATGCCCATTTTTGATACATTCAAGGAAAATGTTAAAGTTTTACTATATTGAACATGTATCTTACATTTTCATGTTACACATGTTCGAGGTCTGTTAGATGGAAGGTCTTGATTATTTTTTTTATTTTTTTTTTGATTTATGTGGGGTGTCCGGGCCAGCTTGCGCGCACCACGACTAATCCCCACGGCCCACTAAATATCCTGCAAACCCAGTAGGCATGTAAGACACCGCGGGGATGACAGACGTGCACGCTAGGGCTCGAACCCAGGTGCAGTGGAAGGAGATAAGCCCCTTCCATCGCTAGGTCAAGCCCTAGTTTGCTGGAAGGTCTTGATTATTGATATTATTAATATTACGGATTCAATGATGTCTTCTTCTTCTTCTACACAAGTTTATGCTTGTCCCAAAAAATATCAAATCTGGGCACTAATTTGGACACGAGCATGTAGAATGAACAGATTGAACTTCACTCAAGTTAGTGCTAACATGATATATAATATTGATAAAATCCAAACTAATGCTAGTTAATATTTTACTCTTAAAATAAGTAGATGGTTAGAATATTGTTATTTTTTCAAATTGATAATTAATTTTTCTTAATAAAGAAATCCAATCTATTGGTTTCAAAATTCATATATAGTTCAAATTTCACAAATGTATTACATCTATTACCTCTAACTTTCTTTTGAAAGAAAAAACCAATCCGGTCTGAATGAATACAATGCCATGCATGTACCCAAGCGAACATGTAAATATTGATTTATATTCATAAACAAGGAATTCATGATTTTTCTGTACTCTCGATTTCATGCATAAAGCCAGACACAAATTGAGTCGGAACGGCCGCATGCACAACATCGGATTTATACATAAAATAATGAGTGGTCCAAATCAAATCGATCTGTCCAAATCTTGAAGTCAATCTTCTATTCTTGTGCTTTGCTTACTACTCCCACGCAAAAAACCTCAAGCAGAACCCCCTCTTGCACACAATCACGAGTATATATATATTGCTGCATTGACTGGTATTGCTTGGCTTTATATAGGGCATATTTCAATGTGCTAGAGGAAATTAATTAATATCACCTCCTCCTTACATGTTACCATGATATTTGAAGAAACATTCACTTGGAACAAAAAAGAATGTCGGTCTAGATGATTCAAAGCAGACTGCATGAGAGATAGATAGAAAGAGAGAGAGGGATTGTGCTCCCAAGAATGCTTAGTAAAGCACGCGAATGTTCGTGTTTTTAACTCTTGGGACTCGCACTTTTCTCTTTGCAAGGAGTGAAATTGACCATTTACCTTGGCGTTTTGAGAGGGCAGGGAAGAGAGTTGAGTGTGACAAAATCCCAAGAAGAGACCAGACAAAGAAGGTGTGCCATGATGATATCTTTATGATTTTTGTACTTCGATGGTGTTTATATTCGAGTAAGTGATCTCTATTTAAATTGCTAGTTTCATGACTTGTCGAAAAGTGTAAAGTGCATAAACACCACTGCATATTTTTATATGTGTCTCTCTTTCGAGTCAATTGATAGAGCCTCTCTTGAATATACTTTCATGGTTTTGCTCCCTCTTCGCAAGGCTAGTATTGAAGGAAATATGAACACTGGTTACAGATAAAGCTGGCGAATAGCTCCAAGTGTTGCCCTTGAATGATTTAGGTCTTGAATTTGTTTTTTAATAATTATAAGTTTGAGTTTTTTTAGAATTATTAAAAATTTATATAATTATTAATTTTAGAACTTTTAAATTTAATTGAGATACATGCAAACTAACATGAATATTCATATTAATCTAAATAAAAAATATATATTTAACTTGAAGATGTTATATTAATAAATCAGAAATTCAAAATATAATTTAAGATGGAGTTCCACTCTTACATAAAATTAAAGAAAGTCAGGTGTGGAGATGAATAATATGTTATTGTCGAAAGGCTTGCTTTTTTCTTTTGTTCTTTTCTGTGTTAGAAAAGAGAGTTTGTGTTCTAAAATTTACAGGAGGTAGAACGCTAGTATGAATTAAGCCAGATAAAGAAGCCGTGATAGGAGGTCAGCTACAGGCAAATATTCACATTTTAAATCGATACACAATATATATATTTATGTTATGGTACCATAACATGGTTTCTTGTTTTAATCGATTCCCACATGGTGCTTTGATTTTCTTCTGCGCCCTTTCCATTATTATTCCCCGTTTAAAATTTTTTAAATTTTAAAAGTGTTTTTTTAAAATAAATTTTTTATTTTTTTATTTTAAATTATTATTTTTTGTATTTTAAGATGTTTTGATATATTGAAATTAAAAATAATTTTTTAAAATAAAAATTATTATTTTAATATAAAAATTATTTTAGAAAATAACCCTATCAAACTTTCAAATACCCTATAATTCGTTTTGATGTTTTGGCCCCCAGGCAGTTCTGGCCTTGTCTACCTTCCATCCCATTTCTGAAGCAGTTGGGTTTCGGGTCGGATACTTAAAAAACGTCTTGATGTGTTTTAGCTTTAGGCCATGTTAGGCTGGAATTTTAAAAGGTTGTTCGTTTACATGGTTGGTTGTGGTTATTTTTAAAATAAATTATTTAAATAATATATTTGGTAATAATAAAATATGAATTATTGTATATGTTGAGTTTATTAGAACCATTAGTTCGTGAGAAGGCTCGCATTGCCGCATCCAGTGTTTAGGTTAATTAATTCACTTGGATACTGTTTATTTTAAAAGTGAACAATGCCATTAAAGTAAATAGTATTCAAGTTAATTAATTTACTTGGTCACTATTAACATGAAGAGCGTCATTCATTTGGTATTGTTCAAGTAAACATTATTTTAATTGTTGATCGGAACACATTTGACCTCATAAATTTTTTAATTATATTTTATTTAAAAAATTAATATTTAATATTATTTAATAACATTATACCAATTAAAAGGATATTACATCACGACATAACATTTATGGAATTTGATAACAATTCTAATTATGTTCTTGCTGGGTCTGATCCAGTTAAAAAAATTCAGTTTTTATTTTTATTTTTATTTTTAATTGTATTTAATTCAAAAAATGAAAAGAAGATTGCTTGATGTTATAATAAAAAAATTCAATTCTTGTTATTGTGCGCTTAAGAAAACATGAAAAATATAGTCCTTGTTAAATATATTTCATACGTGATAAAATTACATATAGTTTAATGAAATAATAAAAAATATTTGATATCAATAATAATAGTTAAATCTATAATATTTAAATTAAAAAACATCAATATATATATGTATTTTTTTAACTAAATACATTAAATTATTTTTTATTTAACCTCAATTTCAATTATAATTTTAACTAAATATATATTTTTTCCAATCAATTTTAATTAAAAATATTTTTTTAAATAATTTTAGTAGTTTTTTTTACCATAATTGTCCAGCATGGGTTGACATGATTGATGGTGCGTACACTACTGGTAGTATGGCAATGTCGCTAATGACTAGACCGGTTATGTGGATACGAAAATGGTGCTTACATATTTGATAATGAAATCTAAGTTTTGGGTTGACCTGTCTAATGTAGTGGGTTGACGGGTAAAGAAGACGATGTAGAGTGTGTAGTGTGTGGAGAGACCAAGTCGGAGACATTGAGGACTATTTTGATCTCCATTTTTACATATTTTTCACTATTGTGTTTGTATTGACATTTTATTCGTATATTCAAAACAAATTTTTGAACGTTTTGAATTATAAACAAAGATTAAACACGCATTTTTTCCCAAACAATGCTATAATGCCACGTTTTTTCTAGCTTAATATTTTTTTTACGAGAAGAACAAAACCATCATTAAGTGTCCAATGAACAAAGTTTTTACAAGGAGTATTAGTTTTTGTTAATAAGATCGCCTATGGCTTATTCACCTTTGCCGACACTGGCAAATGGATGTATTTTCTAATGGTTTTGTGCTACCATATCTCTGAAGGGTGTTCTCTAACGTTATAAACTAGTAAAAGTAGATAACATTCCTTTGCCATCTGCACATAAAGTTCTGTAATCTTCAGAAATTTAAATTTTCTGCAACCTTTATTTTGCCTACTTAGTTAATGGAGGGGTTGTGTTATGTGCTCTCTTTTTTCCCCTATAGTTGTTGATATTCTCAGAGTAGCTTTAACGTATGGAGTTCCATTCCACCTTTATTCTGTCTAATAAAATCACAGGACATGGAAAGAATCAGAGATAATAAAAGATTAGGAAAATCTGCTTGATGTGGTTCTATTAGAGCTGCATAAAACAAGAATTCCAATTATGCTCATACTAATCGATGAAAAAACCTTGGCTTCACCATTTTCTTGTCTAAAAACAGGCCTGGTTTATTACATGTTGGATCATTTCATCTCCTGAAGTTGTAAATGTTTTTGGCAGAATCATCACTCATCCAACATTTCTTTTGTTGAAAAAGATAAGTAGCTATCGAAATGGTTCGGGGGCTCGTACACGAAACAAGAAATCACGTCTCTGAGCGTAATCACGCCCACAACTTCTTCAGATTGGTTAACCACATGAATCCTGTGACCTGACTTGGAAGAAAGAGCATGGATCAAGCTACCAAGAGTTGCATCAGGCTTGCAGGTAATTGGTGGGATGACGCTTCCTGTTCCTTTGGTTGTTGAGACGATGGTGTTCATGAAATCCATAACGGTATGCTGCCTGAAAAGAGAGAGAAATTGGAAGAAGTGAACTTGGATAAAGCAGACTTCACCGGTAACATGCTTAATATCCTCCACACTACCTGAAATTGGAGAAAAGCTCAGGTTTGAGCAGCAAGTGTCTGATGTCCCGTATGCTGAGATTTCCTATAATCTTCTTATTTGGTCCCTCTACTACAGGAAGACCACCAATTTTGTTATCTCTCATTTTCTTGAAAGCTTCCAAGATCAGTTCACCACTCTGGACACTAACAACCTGGCCAGGAAGCAGAATAATACACTTGAAGAAGTCCAAATTGAGAAGTCGGCCACGAGAAAACTAATCAGGAGTACATGTACCTCGTTAGTAGACACAAAAGGAAGGCCTACATTTGAAATAGGTTGTGCAGAAATGCAATCAAACCAGTCTCTTCCCTTGCATCCCTCCAGACCTTGAACAATTGCAGATTGAGTTATGAAGTTCTGAATATCAGGTTTCCCTGGCTCGATCACAGGTACATTTCGCAGCCGATATTTTGAAAGTAGAAGTAAGATGCTCAACATTGAACTGTTTGTTGTGACTGGAAGAAAAGGAGACCAGCGGTATGATTTAATAATCGATCCCACCTTTAGCCAGCCATAAAAAATAAAACATAAAATACAGTTAGCCTTTCCCAGATGGCTAGAAAAAGACTGGAGCTTCTTTCTATTCCCTGTCAAAGTAGTCCTCAAAATGTACATGTAAGTTATGAAAAGGTATCTTGAACACAGCATTCTGAAATTGAACTTACAGTGGTTGACTTGAAGGGTTCTTCTTGAAGAAGAACTTCGTAGAAATCCTGCCCCAAGTTGTCAGCAGCTGTCGAGGCGTCTTTTCCAGCTCCTTTTTCTGCAGCAACACCACCAACTACAGCAGCACCTACTGCAGCAGCAGTTAGCCCAGCAACCGCAACAGGACCTGTTAAACCCAATGCTACTGCTCCAAGAGCACCGACAGCACCAGTACCTATGCCAGCAGCTGCTGCAGAAGTGGCTGATAAAGCAACAGCCGCGAGCTCAGCACTCTCTAATACCCAGAGGACGATTGCTGAGTAATCTATGATTCCAAGGTACCTATCTCTCCAATCCAAACTGTCTCCAGCATCTACTTTTTTTACAGGAGCAGCCATAATGTTGCATTCAGATAAAATTCTAACAGCATCAGCAACCGACGAATCCGCTAAAATTTCAATGACTGCAAAGATTGAGTTGTGAAACACCTTTTAATTAATTAAGAAATATTGTTTGTCAGACTAACTGTAAAGGTAAGAAAATTTTGCAATCACCTTTGCCACCTGGAACTGGTGGGAATGATGAAGCTGGAATCTCTGCAAATGCAGCAGTTAAGGTCTCCTGTAATGAAAATGGCAACTTCTTTCTGGACTGTATGTTCTCAAAATATGAATCACAGATTGAAAGTTCTGAACTTTTTGTAACCTGTTGTTTTCCTGCCATATCCACACCCTGCGCATAGAACAACTTGGGCAATGAAAGGGATGGAAGGCCTAATAGGTGGTCGAAGTTCCTAGCCCATAAGAAATCATGGGTTAAAACAATTCAATCACCCCATTGAACATTGCACCCACTGAATTGTCTTCACAAAAATGAAGACCCAGATCTCATAACCTTAATCTGCTTGGATTCTGACATATTATAACAATTTTCCCATGTTATACCTGAAAAGGCTACAATTTTGTTTCCTCCTATAATCAAGTTGGGCAATTTAGTAGAAATGATGTCAAGACTTATTCAGTCATAAATGCTCAGCATGGAAATTGAGCTCTCCTCGTTTAGATTCGGAAACAAAAACCAAAAACAAAAACCTAGTATCATATCATTAAAAGAAAAGGAACATTCAGTGGCCGATGCAACCATGATCATAAAAAAAATATAAACTAAAGATGGATCTTGTATAAAAAGATCAATTCCACAGAACATACCTGCAAGCTTTACAAAAATTCTGCGTTAAGAAGTTGAATTAGGGTCCCTTCTTTGGCAAAAGCTTATGCCCACCCATTCCTCAATTCACTGATTCTACGTGGCACTGCCATGTGTTGGCATTACGAAGCTGGAAGAGTTAGAGCTGAGCACGTGTAAATTTTTTTTGCGTAAATACCTTTTTGGAGCTGCATATTCACTAGCCCGACTTAGGCAACTTAGTTGCGTATTAGTGTAGCGGCCCCCTCGTTTGATGGCGGGTTAATAATAATGTTTTATAAATATAAAAAAATTAATTTATATTTTAAAAAATATTTTTAAAAAGGTTTTGGGTGGAATGGTAATATTATATTTAAAAGTTTTGAATTTAACTGTCAAAATAAATCCAAGAGTCTTGGATGATTCTAAATACATGTATACGCTAATCATGCCAAATTTAAAATATTCAGGTCAAAATGCTTCAATTGGAGGAGCACAACTTAGTTACAATATTAAGTTATGTTATTTTCTTGATTTTGTTAATTATAATTATTTAGAAATTTTTTTATTATTAGTTATAGATTAATAAGAAAAAACATGATTTATTATAGCATGTTTTTTATTACATTTCAAAAATATTTTTTAAAAAATTAATTTTAATTTTAATTTTTTCTTTGGTTTAAATTTTTTTTATTTTCAATTTTTTTTTAATTTATTAATATTAAAAATAAATTTAAAAAAATAAAAAATATTATTTAAATATATTTTTAAATAAAAATACTTTTGAACAAAAACTATATCAGTACCAACCATAAAATAGAATTTTTATTAAATAAATAACAAATTCATAAACTAAAAGAAAGTCTAAAAACTAAATCAAATCAAAACAATTGTGAGAAACAAAAAGCATGTCCCCAACTAAATATTTTAAGAGGAGAAATAAGAATGATGAGGAATCGAAATCTCTAAATAAATAGTGCTTAAAATACATTCTCATTAAGATTTTATATCATCATGTTGTACTTAAAATATCATTAAATTCCTTAACTTAAGCATGTTTTATAATAACAAGTCTGATAATATAAGATAACTTTAATTTATGATAAATGCTTATTTTAAATGCAAGCATATCTTACAATTCAAAGGATTGATTAATGTGATTAACTATTGAAAGTGAAAGAACAAAGAAAAGGCTAAGTTTAGAAAAGAGATACTAGTTTAGTTCACACTAAAATACCATTCGGTTATTGGATCATAATTGGAGTTGTAAAACTTAAATTTAGATCTGATTTATATATATGAAAAGCTAAGATATAAGCCTAAAACTTTCATGAAGAGTCCAAAATTCAATTCTGTCATTTCAAAGTCTAGATCTTAGCATCAAAAGAGAAGTCTAAATCTCTTATGCAGCCTAAACATTGTTCAGTGTTTAGCCCATATATTGAGTTTTAGAAGTTCAAATGCACCGATTCGTTTTATGTTGGAAAGCTGAGATAATTTCCCAAAACTTTTATACAAACTATATATTCAGATTCTGATATTATCAATGACGTTTTATTCAGACAAAAAAAATAAGGATTCTCACAAAATTAAGATATGATCACCCATTCAATAATTAGTTATCAAATCAATAGTTTGAATTTTGGCCTATAAAAAAAGTCATTTGCCATATATTTAGCCATAATTATCATCATTTCATCATATCAAACTACTCACAATTTATTATTATAAATTGCATCATCAAAACCAAAAAGACATGTAATTAAACTCTTATTGATATAATTATGGCTCAACTATTACCATTCGCGGTAAATTATCTTTGTTTGTACAGTAATATCAATAAAAATTTTAGTTTTTTTTTTATAATATTAATAACCATTATTAAATTTCCATACACAGTTTATATATATTCACCGTAACTATAATTCGGATTGACATCCTCTGGTAGCTATTAAGAAAATATTCAGCGTTGTCTGTTTGTGCCGTTTTCCCCTTCTCCACCTATCATGATTTGCTACATTTTGTAGATGGCTTGTGAAGAGCACGAATGAAATTAGTGCTGTAAGTGACAATCTCAGAATGGCTGCTGTCCATGTTCTGCTCTTGTTTTGGGCTTCTCATACCATTTTGATTCCTCAGTTACTAGACATAAGGTTTTAATTTCATCCTTCGTCGTAGGAACCATGAAATCTCTTCTTTTGTCATGACTTGTTTTCCACGAGAGAAAGAGCGCAAGGCCATATTTATTTGTTAAAATGTAATATTTTTAAAAAAAAATATTTTTTTTAAAAATAAGTTATTTTCAGATGTTTACAGTATCATAAAAAATAAATTAAAAAATATTTTTAAATATTTAATCATGTAATAAAAAATATACTAAAAAATAACCTATTTATATATTTTTTCAAGTTTATTAAATTAATAAAGAATAAATTTTACAAATTAAAAAAATAAATGAGAATAAAATTTTAAAAAAATCTAATTTCATAAATTATATCATATAAAATATTAAAAATCAAATCTAATAGATAAAATAGTTAAAAAATGATAAAATTAAAAAAATATAATTTCATAAATTATTTTAAATAAAATAAATAATAATAAAAAATAAAAATAAAATCTGATAGATAAAAAATTTTAATTAAAAAATTAAGAAGAAAAAAAAAATAATAATGATATAAAAATCAAATTAAATCAAATTTTAAGAGATAAAATTAAAAAAAAATCAAAACAAAATATATAGTAATTAAAAATTTAAAAATCAAAATTAATATAATTAGTAAATAATATAATATAATATTTATAAATTTTTCAATAACTTTTAAACAATGTTTCCATCCAAAATAAAAGAAATCAATTTTTTAAAAATCAAATTAAATTTTTTATTCAAAAATATTTTACATTGAACAATTGAACAATTTTAAAACAGAAAGTGATTTTTAAAAACCACTTTCCAAGCCTAAAATGAGACAACCGGAGCCTAAATTCTCAAAGCTAATGGCAGACAAATCGAGAGAGAAATAAACTAACCGAGCTCACAGCTCTGCTCAACCACATATGCATGTTGTTTTAAACAATTAGTACTTTCATGTAATTCGAGGGCTACTGTGCATACCATGAGTGCAAGATACAGAGAAAACTTCGGACAGGCTGATAACAGTATTTGATAATGAATATATATCCTGAATTTCTGATAAAATTACATGCTACCACACCTTGCTTCAATTAGTCTTGTCAAGTGCTGGAAGACATTCAAGTATAATCTCAGCAGCACGCTCCAGTTCTTGTTCTGAGATGATCAACGGGGGCACCAGCCTAACAACATTTCCTTTTCCAGCAGTTAATATTAGAAGACTGGAATCTCGGCAGGCATCTACGAGGGGTGAAGCGGATACATCCAGCTCTATCCCAATTATAAGTCCCAAACCTCGTACTTCTCTCACATGTGAATTTCCTCCTAGTTTGTGAATTAAAAGTTCTTTGAAGGATTGACCTTTCTTGGAGACACTGGCCAAGAAACCTGGCTTTGATATTTTATCTAAAACAGCAATGGCAGCGTTACAGACAAGAGGTCCACCAGCAAAAGTGCTCCCGTGGTCTCCATATTTTATGGCAGCTGCAACTTTTTCACTCAACAATGCAGCTCCTATAGGTAGACCTCCTGCGAGAGGCTTGGCAAGTGTCATTATATCAGGGACAACACCATATGCCTCGTGTGCCCAAAGATAACCAGTTCGGCCTAAGCCACATTGGACCTGAGAACAGAATGTTTCAAAAAATACTTCTCAGTTGAACTGTGATCATTGTAGCATACATCAGAACACCTTCCAGTGCTAAACATGATATGAAGTAATTACACAGCAAAACTATTGCAATTAGGAATGAAGAATAGTATCCCATTTTCTGCCCTTTCCTTTTTAAAAGGTTGCCTGACCCTGAATCTGAAAAATGTTATCTTCCAAATAAAAAGAGAAGGAATTTTCATTGAAATTGCACTTTTGGAGCTATGGTGCTCTATCCATAGTGATGCTAATTTGTCAAGAGACTAAAAACATGTCTACAACTTGCTATTCGGATACTTTTCTATGATTGGAAGAAAACATTTTTGGTTCAGGTGGTGTGTCATGGGTGGAAATGAGGGAGAGAATAACATGCATTTAAGAGGTACCTATAACCTTAGAATCCACAATTTTATATGAGAAAACAGGATTTCAAAATGAAAAGAAGTTCACCTCGTCAAAAACCAGGAGAGACCCAGCATCATCACAAGCACTACGTAAGGACTGTAAGAATTCCTTTGTTGCACTATAAATACCACCTTCACCCTGTATAGGTTCTACAAATACAGCAGCTATCCTGCCAGACTTAATCAGTGCTGTTGCAGCCTGTACGTCACCATATTCCAGGAAATTAACTCCAGGCATGACAGGCTCAAAAGGAAATCGATACTGCTCCTTGCTTGTCAACGCCAGAGCCCCCATTGTCCTCCCATGGAAGCTATTACTAAATGAAATAAACTCTGTCGCTTGCTGCTTCTCATCAGGATTTGTAAATCGTTGATACTTCCGTGCAAACTTTATAGCAGCTTCATTTGCTTCTGTACCAGAGTTCGAGAAAAATACACGATCTGCAAATGAACAAGCCACAAGACGTCTAGCAAGCTCTACCTACAAGAGATGCATGCTTTCATTTTAACGAACTTGCCTCTAAAATTACGAGAGAAACAAAACCATGAAGGAAAAACTTACCATATACCAGCATCAAAATCACCAGATACATGTTCCCAATTCAAATCAATCACAAAGCAGACAAAATCATAATATTCTTGCAATTCATTTCATTATTACATGCAAAATTGGTCTATTAAAACTTGCAAAATGAACAGATAATAATTCCCCTGTCCATAGCATTTCACAGTTAATTCCTTTTCCTATAGCCAGTCTAAATAATAATAATAATAATCGAGAAATCTAAAAATTCACGTTTCGGATTGTAAACAAATGAAGACAACACAAAAATATATGCAATAAATAAAATAAAAAAACATTTCTAATACAATCAAAATTAAATTAACATGTGAACAAACCCTCATTATAAAAAAAAAAAATTGACAGTAAAAAAACCCATTACCTGAGGAACTGAATAGAAAACATTGCTGACATGAGTGAGCAAATTAGCTTGCTCGACAACAGCTTTGACCCAATCAGGATCCCCATGACCAAGAGCATTAACAGCAATACCAGAAGTACAATCCAAGTACTCTCGCCCTTCGGGATCATACAATTTACAACCTTTTCCACTCGCAATCACAACTGGGTTTCTTGCATATGTCCCAACTAACACCTTCCCTTCCATCTCCATAACCTCTCGACTTTTCAAATGGGTTTTGGGTCTCACTGAATCCGGTGCATGCACGTCCAGGTTAAGGCATGCTCGTAAGAAAAAAGAACGGCGAAGATTGAGATTTGGAGAAAAGGGGACCGAGATCGGGCCGTTGAGGAAGTGCTGGAGAGAACCCATTTTTTTTCCTCTTTCGTTTTGGTTAATTTGAATGAAATTAACTGCTTATAGGGTTTAAATAGGAGGGTTTTGAATTATTCTTATTATTCTCTCTCTTTTTTTTTCAGAGGTGCTGGTGGTGGTGGAATGATTTGATTTGATTTCTGCGTGATAATTGTGGGAGAAAAATGTAATGCTTCGAATTATTGCAAGTTGAGAGAATTATTGGAGTATAGAATTTTTATTTATTTATTTATTGAGATTTGAGAGGAGGGTGTTTGCTTTTTATAAAGGGAGGCTAGGGTTGAAGGTTCTGCCCTTGAGAAGAAGTTGATGATGGACGTTCGATACAGTACAGTCTAGTACCTGTAAGGTATCTAAATTAATTAATTAGTCCCTTTATTATATAAAGTTATTAAATGACCCCTTGATTATGCTCAATTAGTAATTTAGTTCTTTTCAAATATGCCCTTATTCGGTTAAAATTAAAATAGGTGAATTACATACAAATCTTTGGTTAATTTTACATTTTTTTTTAATTTATAAATTATAAGAAAATAGGAACACGTTTCTCCTCTGACCCAAAAATTGAATATGTTGCTGTTGAGCCGTTTGACTGGGAAAAAAACTCACAAAATAGAATTCTTGGATTTGAAATCCTAGCTAACTGATGGCAACGAAGGGAAAACAAGAAAAGAAAGAAACTTTAGATACACGTTCCCTCTATTTTCTTAATGATATGTTTGAAAATATGGTTAAATTATAAATAATTTTAAAATTTTATTTTAAAGTAATTTTTTTAGTATTTTTATATTATTTTAGTGAATTAATATCAAATATAAATTTTAAAAATATAAAAAAATTATTTTAATATATTTTTTAGTATAATGAAAGGTTATTGCTCATTTATTGATGATTAATTAAAGAGATATTTGAGGGTGAAGTAGCTGTTGTAGTTTAAAATATTTTTTATTTAAAAATATATTAAAAAAATATTTTTAATATTAATATATTAAAATAATATAAAAAATTAAAATTTTAAAAAACACGTAAAAAACAACTGTCTACAACGAGTGAGTTGAATACTAATGCTACCAGTGACATTCATCTTCATATTTAATTAATATTTGAAACTTATTAATTAGAAAAGGGTTAAAATCTAGATTAATATTTTTTATTTTAAATGAATATTTTTTTAATATTTTGATGTGTTGATTTTAAAAACTAAAAATACTTTAAAAATAATAAATATTAATTCTGACTATTTATGAAATTTCAACAGCTAACTAACCCCTTCTATATTTTTTATAATAAATTTTTTCTATCTGTTTTTTAATTGAAAAATACACCATCAAAGTAAAAGAAAATAATTATAGAAAAATTTCCTATGATGTATTTTATTTTATAGAAAACATTTAGGAATAGTAAAAAAAATCAACAAAAAATATTGAATTATTTATATTTTTATTATTGTATTCAATTTAATAAATAAAAAGATGTTATTGCTTTAAAATAATAAAATTGCGGCTAAAAAAACTCCTTCTATGTCAAACAAGAAACCCTAGCATTAACATAAACTTAAAAGGTGTTTGAGATTGAATTTTAAAATTTATTTTTACTTGAAAATATATTAAATAATATTTTTTATTTTTAAAAATTTATTTTTGATATTAGCATATTTAAATGATTCAAAAATACTAAAAACTTAATTTAAAACAAATAAAATTCAAGTTTTCATGAAAAGTAAATTGAACCGCAGCTCCAAATTGACATTTAGTTTGTTTGCTATATAATAATTATTTTTAAAAAAGTGGTTTTCTTATAAAGTAGATTCTTAAAAAATAAATTATTTTTTAATATTGGATAGTATTATGAAAATAAATAAAAAATATTTTCCAGCATTTAATTAAGTAATGAAAAATGAGTTGAAAAATAAAATTTTTAATTTTTTTTTCAAGTTTATTTAAAGAATGAAGACCAAAGCTTACAAATAAAAAAAGTTGGAGTATGAAATTTAAAAAAAATATTTCAAATAAAATAAATAATAATAAAAATAATAAAAATCAAATCTGACAAAAAAAGTTAAAAGATGATGAAATTAAAATAATTATAATTTCATAAACTATTTTAAATAAAAAAATAGTAATAAAAAAAGAGGGATCAAATATGATAGATAAAAATTTATAATAAAAAATGATAAAAAAACAAAAAGAATAAAAATAATGATTTTTAAGAAATAAAATTGAAATAAAAAATTCAAAACAAAATATATAACAATAAAAAAATTAAAAATTAAATTTGATAAAATCAATAAATAACAATATATTTTTATTATATTATAAAAGAAATTAATTGAGAAAATAGGATAGATTCATTTTTTTCATCTAAATTTAAAATTTGAGTTGAATATAAACCCTTTTTTTAAATAAAAAAATAATAAAAAACTAAATTATAAAATGATAAAGTAATTTTACCTTATTAATATTTATAATATTAAACAAAGATAAATATAATAAAAATAATGCAGTTGATTGTGGGGTGTGTGTGTGTGTGTCTCTTTTGCATGATTATGGCGAGAACATAAATTAACATTTTAAAAATGCCTAATTAACAAGTTCCTCAAGATCAGAAGGGATTAGCGATGAGGTTTCCTCGGTAACGTTTGGCTACATACTTTGAGTGAGATTCTCTCCTTCCTTTCTTCAGCACCATAACATCCATCTTTGAATTTTGATTCTTCTTTCAACGAGCTCTCTGTAGCTACAGGACTTGAAAATGTTCAATTAAATATCACACGACAAAGTCAAAACAATATTCAATTAGCCACTGATGATGGAGAAAAACAGGACAAAAACAGAGTCAAAACAGGGGATTAAACTAGATCAGTGGGTGGTTTAAAACATGTAAATAACCAGTGCAGCACCCTCCTCAATTGACCAGCAGGAAAGTTGTTTTGAGGTAAGATTAAGCATTGACTTTGATAATTTGGAGACTCTAAGAGACTATCAAAGCGAGGTTGAAAGAGAAAGCCAGGCCTGCCTTCAAAAGAAATGCTGCTGTAGCTTTCTTTGCCACATTATCTAAGCCACTATAACTTTGAGGCATAAAAGAGTGTTGATCGTACGCGGACTCGAAACTCCATTGACATTCCTCGGCCTTCACCTCCAAAGGATCCAAGTCAGGGAAATTACTATACCCATTGGACAGATTTTCACCATTTGCTAAAGCCTGCAAATCGTTTGTCAGGTAAATCGACAAATTCTCTAGGTGGTGCCTTGGTTATGCAAAGTTTATTCTTGGTAGTTTTTCTAAACACACACACACACACAATCTTTAACCAGAGACATTTGGTGCCATTCATGTTATTTGATTTTGTTCTTCTTCTCTCCTCTCTTTTTATTATAAAATTAGAACTATTGCTTGCTTATTATTATTTTTATATAACAAAGGTAGTGGATGAACTAATCGTATATAACAAAATAAGACTGAAGATATATTTTTTAGCTAATAACTCAATAACAATAAAATCAACAAAAAATAATGGAGAATGATATAAAATTGAACTTTTAAGTCTTTTAAAATTACTTTGAAGTGTTATTAAAAACTATACAAATCATTGTTTCTCTCTAAAAACAATATAAATGCTATATGTATTTAATTTTGCTAATTCTGTAAGAGCCAACTTTGAGGTTGTTTTCTCTTGATAAGGTTCATTGCACAAAAAACAAAAAAACTATACCCTATAACTTACATGGAAGGTTATTGAAAATAGGGATGAAGCTAAAATCTTCCAATAACAACCTATCTTTGAAAAACCATCATAGAAATTTTAGGTGGTTTTATAACTTCTTAGCTTTGTTTTAGCTTATAAAAGAAGTGAATTTCCATAAAGGAAAAAAAATAGGGAATTAGAAAAGCAAAAAAATCTAGAGAAGAAAAAATGATAAAGAAGTAAGAAAAAGTGAGGGGAAATAAGAGCAAAAAAGAAAAGAAAAAGAAGAAAGGCTAAAAAGAGATGGAAATAAGAAGAAAATGAGCTAAAACATCCATAAAAAAGGCTATGTTTTTACTAAAAGGTATACCATTTACCCTTTATAAGATGATATAGATCAATGGACACATCTTTTATATTTATTTTTAAATCTTGAATACTCAAAGTTTATCCACCATTATTAGTTGTTAATTTGATCAACAATGTATGTGTTTTGATATGTTTAATTATGTTTTGAAATAATATGCATGTTTTGATAAATATATGTTCAATGTGATAATGAATGCATAGCTTGTGATTTTAAGATATGACACACTATTAATGTAAGGTTAGTAGTTTGTTTAAATAACAACCAAGTCATTCTTGATAGTTATGTTAGTCATTTGAACTTGGTTCGATTGAAAGTATACATGTTGATAAGCATGATTTATCAAAAATATAACAATTGGTTGTTATAGATTAAATGATGTATTTTCTCAAGTCATATTTATGATACTTTTGAATGAAAACAAGTGTTAAAATCAACATAATGGTTTATTGTGTTAAAGAAATTTATTTTAAAGTTTTGTAGTAATTATTGGTTTAAGTATTGCATTACATTCTTTGTTTGTTTTCTTGAGGCATTAATAGTTCAAGCAAATTAATTTGAGTGTGCTTGAACTAAGATTGTTGAGTTTAGGATAATTGTTTTTGGGATTTTGGTTATTTTTTAGGTTTTTAGGTTTAATGTTCAAAGGATGTAATTTTAACTTTTTTACAAACTAAAATTATTAGCTTGCTTTATGTGTTTCAATTAAAGTATATATATATATGATTTTTTTCCTCCCAATTAATTCATTTAAGTATTGATTTGGAATAATCAATCCTTAATCAATTTAAAGATCTATGTTTTTTTGCTTAAGGTTATATATTTGGCATGTTATTCTCTTTGAATAACTTTTTAAAATTTAATTTTACATGTTTTAGTTATCTATAACTATGATTTGATGCAACTTAATCTTTGGATTAGATATGATTCTTGGGTTCTTATTATGTTTTTTCTGCTCTTAAAAATGTTCAACCAAAAACCATCCTTTGTCTTTGAAAAACATGTTTTTAAAGCAATTTTTGGACTTGTATTTTTAAAAATATTTTTAATATATTCATCTTTTTTTATTCTTTATTTTTCTCTCTACAAAAAGTCACAACATTTATAAGTTGAAACAAAACCATGAAGTTATAAAATCACCTAAAATTTCTATTTTTATGATAGTTTTTCAAAGATTGATTGTTATGGAAGATTCTACCTTTTTCGTTATCTTTAATAACCTTCCGTGTAAATTATAGTATATGGTTTTTATTTTGGTGCAATGTACCTTACCAAGAGAAAGAGAAAAATTGTGAAGCTTCGAAATATTGAATAATTCTACTCGAGTTCTATACCTCGAGCTTTTCCATAATTCGACGCTAAATTTTCTTCATCATTATTAAATAGGAAACATCTGGATACTCTGAAAACTTCTTATTGTGGGAGTTTTGGAGAGTTGCAAATTTGACTGTGCAATGGAGCAACAAAAGATACAAGCTTTGAACGAACTCGCTAAAGTGACCACATCCGAGAGATCCTTCCACGGCCTCTCTAATGTTGATGTAGAAAATTGCTTGACCTTCAGGAACTTGATATGGCTAACACTTGCTCAAAACCATGCATTTCTTAGGGTATCAAACTGCCCTAAACTGGTGGAAGTGGCAGGTGTTGGGAAACGGCGTGAGGTTCCAGAGGTGGTAGAAATCGACAAATTGCCATCATATAGTGAGAAAGTGGTAGAAAGAGCAGGCGAAATGGCAGAATGGAGCTACTAAAAATGATTCTTTTCATGAGTAATTCACATTGCATAGAATAGCAAGTTTGTTTTTGTTCAAATATTCTTCGAAGTAGGGTTTGTTTGTTTTTCTATGGCCTTCATTATCTCCCCTTTTATTTTCTTGTTCCTAGTTTGTCATCTAGTTCTATCCACTTCTATATCATTGTTCTCTGTAGAGTGCATCTTGTTTGTGTTCAAAGCCTGGTGTGGACAATATCCTCACACACAGAAATCCTGTCCCGATCCTTCAATACTGCTGAGGAAGAAAAATTCTGGAAAACCAAATGTTTCTGAAAGTGCATGTCCAGACAGATGCCCTGCATTATGGCTGTGAAAATGCACATAGGAGTTTTAATCAGGCATTTCATTAGTTTAGGAATTCTCGGCTGACCAGTTCCGCAAATATGTTCTGTCAATTCAAAACGTAAATGCTTACAATAATGTTTCTAAAATTTCCGAGCGATAAAAATGGCAAAATTGAAGTTTCAAAATGCTATTTCATAATAAATCCACAAGGACCATGGTATTATTCAACAAATTTATGGTTAATTACAGCATTACATATTTTGCAATCACAGCCAAATAATCTAACTGCTATAAGTAACAATCATACAACAAGCAACAGATCCAGAAGACAGGATTTTGATCAAATCGCAAATAATGATCACTTACAGAAATGCATTGAAGACGGCACAAATTAAATTTGTAGACCCCCTTTATTAGTCCAATACAAGTTCAATACATCCATGATAAGTCTTGCCGGAATGACACGGATCTTGCAGCTCCTTGAACGCCCCTTTCAGAAATTTGAGGGCAATCTTCAACAGCTAAGAAATCCAATTTGTCTGTCCCAGAAAGAGGGTACAATCCATCATCAGTAACCCCTAAACATTTTTTTAATCGTAAAATGCACAAACGAGGAAACTGCCCCACAAGCTGTAGCCCCTCGTCACTGATTTCTTGGCATCTGACAAGCTCTAAGGTTTCAAGATAGTGAGCTGAACAAAGAGCTTCCATACCAACGTCATTGAAGGAATACACATGGTCAAGAGCAAGTTCCCGAATTGGGCACATCTGAATCAAATTAAGGATTCCGTTTTGTGTAAATGAAGAAAAGGAAGGAAATTCCCCATCAGAAAAAGATATCCGGACAGATTCAAGCATTGAACAGTTCAGAGCTAGGGCTTTAAGACTTTCATCTGTTAATCTCAGTGGATTGTTCATCAGAAGTGGCAGCGAGAAATCAGAAGGAACTCGGAGTGAAATTGAGCGAAGGTTACTTGATTTTTTAGCTAAGCCTATGATGTCACAATCTCTGACTCCAACACACATATCCAAATGAATCTTCTCCAGGTTCTTGCACTTCCCCAGCGTACAAGCAAGCCCTCTCCCAGGACTGATGATACAATTCACCAGGCTAAGCTCCAACATGGATTCACAGGGGATCCACTGTTTTTGCCATCGATCAACAGCTAGCCTATCATAAACCTTCATATATCTGTAATTTGCATCCACCTCAAACTGCAACCTTTTTAGTTTTCGCCAACTAGATCCTAGCTTAATCAAATCACCCTCACCAAGTGCTCTGCAATTCTTAATTGAAAGGTCTTCCAGAGTTTCAAGCTTTCCAATGTATTCAAGCCATTCAACGCTGGTAACATTAAGACATCGAATAAGGTGAAGAATTGTAAGATTCTTGCAGCCCACAACAAGAGATAAAATGCCACAACCAGTGATTCTTGGAGTGAAATTCAACTTCAAGGCAGAAAGCTTGGAACAAGAAGCCAAGTGCCGAAGACCTACATCAGTTATGAATGTACAGTAGCTCAGTGTCAGATCAGTCAGCGAAGGACAATTATTGGCAAGAATGACAAGCCCTTGGTCATCTAATTGCTTTCCCAACTTAGACATCCAACCAGCATATGTTATTTCTACTTTTGCCAAGTTAGGAAACCTATTGCAGAGCGATGCCAGGGCTTGATTTGCAGGGTCTAGTCCACAACCAACCCTCATAGATTGTCTTTGTTCATTATCCAGTTCATAGATACGTTTACATGCTAGTGAAGCAGAGTTTTTATCTACAGTTTTCTTGACCCTGCTCAAGATATCCCACACCAATTGGTCTGGCAAATCGTCCATCGAAACTAGTTTTTTCTTCTTCCGTCAAAAAATGAACATTAGCAACAACCTGAAATTTATAACAGAACCAGCATGAAACGTTAATATATAGTAGAGGAAGATTCAAACGAAAACCACTGTGTGCTATTTGCATGAATGTTTGGAAAAATCCACATACAAGCTCTCATAAGTCACAACACACGGACAAACTCACATCATGAATCCAAAATTGAATCTAAGAAGCAGCAGTAGAGGGGGAAAAAATGATATAAGAGAAGCAGCAGTAGAGGGGGAAAAAATGATGCTCAACCAAAAAGGGAAAAAAGGTTACATTGTCATTGATTTGTTTGCACCAAACGAAAGAACCTATTGATAAAATGATAAAATAATCCCGAATTTTAATATTTCGCGAAACAAAGAAAGAAAAACTTACCCAAACCCAGATGATATCTATCCTCTAACACTATAAATCCAATCATTTCAGAACATTATTAACCCAAAAAAATCCAACCCACAAACAAACACACAAAACCCAGATGCAGAATCCCCTCAAATAATTGATAGATAGAAACGAGAGAATATCTAGTCAAATCAAGTGAAATTCATTAAAAAAGATTTGATTAGAATCAAAAGCACATGTTATACATGAATGCTGTAATTATGTACTGATGACCACAAGGAATGAAACTTTATCACCTCACAAGGGAAAGATTGTGGAGAGATTTTGATGATAATGGTAAATTTTTCTTAGATAGTCTGCGGGTGCTTGTTGGAGCAGTCGTTTCATCTGCATCTGTACAATTCAAGTTGCCTTGTATTTTTGTTTTGTTTTGTTCTTTTCTTTATAGAGATGCATCCATGTCTATATTACTTCAATCATGACATTGTCTTGCCGTAAGGATATTTGCCGTTCTCGTTGGACCTGACTTCCAAAATTATCTTTAATTATTCAATTGGTGGATTAACGTAAAATATTTTTTTATTAAAATAATATTATTTTACTTTTTATTTTTTTATTAAATTTAATTATGTCAACTAAGTTATTGATTAAATTGTTAAATCAACTGAATTTAAAAGCAAAGATGTTCTTTTACTAAATTATCCATTTAATTATTTATCTCTTTATTATTATTTTGATTTTTGCATTAAATTTTTGTTCTGTTATTTTTTTCTTTTTTTTCAATTTGGTTTCAATATGATTAGACCATTTAAATATAAATAGATTCATTCATAAGATATTCTAATAAAAGAAAAAAAATACCATAGTACAACTCAAATATATTTTGATTTTTTATATTATTATATAAAAAGAGTATTATAAATTAAGGAAAAGGACAATATGGTTTGTAATTTCTGTTTTAGCAAGGGTATTATAAATTAAGGACAAGTATGGTATGGTTTAATCATAAATTACAAAAAAAAAAACTAAATCTCATAATAAAGTTATTGTGAGATAAATTATTGTGGATTATAATAATAATTTATAATGATATAGTTTTATTTTTTAAAATTGATCCCTTGATTTTTATTTTTATTTTTTGTGCTTGACATTGCAATAATTTGAGTTTGGACTTCACTGGTTGTTTTAATCACCTACGAATATACACCTCAAGGTGTGGATGAAATTTTTGTTACTTGATTTTGCCAAATAAAATTTAAATTTATTAGTTTAGAGTAATTAAAGCTTATGGGATTGAATTTGAAGCTTTGAAAAACTTAAAGCATCTTCAAATTTGTCCTAACAGGGACTGACTTGCTTAGAAAAGAAAAAATATTTATGACCTTTTTATTATTTTAATATTTTTTTAATTTAATCCTTCTATATTTTTTTTGTAAATTGAATTGATAGTTTGTTTATTTTTACCTATATAGGGTTTTTGCATCACCAAGAAGATATTTTGATACTTGATTGATACTTGATTTGCTGAAATATATTTAAATTATATTGATTTAAAATAATTAATTTTCAAGAAATCAAATTGGACTATAAACAAATATGGAAAGCTAAAGTTAACGAGCAAGATAAATAAAAAAAACTAACGAATATAATTCACATTCTAAAGACGTGAGGGAAGTTGCCACTCTTCAGTGACATGTGCGATCTCATTTAATGGCCAAACATGGCCATTCATGATGGCGCTTGATATGTTGTAACGAGATGTTTCATATGCAATGGTGCATGTAGATTGATTCACGGTGATGTGTTTATAATTACTTTTTTTTCCCCCTTCTTTTCTCTCTGTTTTTCTTAAAATTCATGCTATCTATTATAAAATTCAGGGTTATCTCTTTATTTTATTATTATTTAAATTTAATATTTATTCTTTTAATTACTAAATTTCTATTCTTGATAATTTTCTAGAATTGTAATTAATTTCATCATTTAATTAAAAAATTATAAGTTGTCTTTTTTTTTTTTCAAATTTAATCTTTATTCTTTTATTTTTATTTTTTATCCTTTTATGAAATTAAATCTTTTTTTTAATTTCATTCTTCAATTTAAAAATATAAAATATCCTCTTATTTGTTTTAATTTCTAATATGATTTTTATTCTTTTGTTTTTTATTATTTTTTTGTGGATCTTTTTATAATTTTTTTTAAATTTCATCATTTGACATGAAGTTATTTAGGGATTGGAGTCCGTGCTTTTTCTTGATAAGGTGATTTTAACTTCATGATTCGAGTTGCAAATTTAAAAACTTAAGCTAGGTTAACATCTTCTTTGTTTTAGGGTTTATTTTTCTTACATTGATTTTTTCCTTTCTATTCAGTAATTCCAATTCCATCACCTCGATTACGAATTTAGCTAGGTAACCCAAGTTGACTTGGGTATTTTTTTGGGTCATCTTTTTAATTTAATATTTTTTATTTCATCCTTAAACATTGAATTGTTTTATAATTAAACTTTATTTTTTTTTTCAATTTACCTTCCACATGAGTATCTTATTCTTATGATCTAGGTCATAGGGTTTGATAGACTTACCTGGTTTGTTGAATTTTTTTTGATTCTTTTTAATTAATTTTTTTTCATTTTATCCTTTTACATTGAATTTAATAAGAAATTAGGCTTACTATTTTTATTTTCTTTTGGTTTATTCTGGTCTAATAAATCAAGTTGCAGATTTGACATATTTTCCCTTGACTTTTCTGGCTAACTCGGTCATTTTTTATTCTTTTTTTTTATTGAAAATTTTGTTCTTTCCACTTTGGATTAGCTTAGAACTTAATTGCTTTGCTTTTTTTTTTTCTTTTTGTTGGAATCTTTTTTTTTTATGTTCTTGTGAAAACGTTTTTTTATTTAATTTGGTTCATTTATTATTGTTGTTTTTTTTATTATCTAATTAAATGATATCAACTTATTTAACTCTACTGGATCAATGGATTTTTTTCTTCTTTATAACATTCTTGCATTACTTAAATATTTTTTAATATTAAAAAAAATAACGCTGCCAGTGCCATACCATTGTTTCACATATCTCATGTGAAAACTATTGACAATTTATAGTGAAATAATAATGATAATGCAATGTGAACACCATCCTCCAAATTAGTTTAGACATTTTACCAACAAAACCCCATAAATGGTTTGTAATTGACACAAGCAAGCCAAGATGAATTGAAATTAATTTTATTTTTTTACGCTTTTAAATTATTTTGTTGTATTGATGTAAAAACATAAATTAAAAAATATTATATTTATATAAAAATATTTTAAAAAACAATTATACTCATGAATATCATTTACATGACATTTCAACAATCAACATGACATTTATGGAAACAAGAAAAGAAAAGTGATGATATATGTTTCTGATTTTAAAAGCAATAAATATCATTGAATGGTAACATTTTCTCAACTTTTCAACTCTAAAATATCTTTTATGTCCAAAACCAAATATCTTTTCCTTTGTTACAATGTTTCTATGATTTTAATTTATCTTCAAAATCGTATCTAGTTCTTGCAAGAACAGGAATTGATCTTTCTACCCAATCCTTTTCTTTTTGAATCGGAGTATTACTAGATCAAATACTTATTAATTAGAATATTAACCTTGTTTGATACTATTAGATTGAGGTGATTAGTATTTAGGAGAATTTATATAATAATAATAATAATAATAATAATATATCAACCTACAATGAGTATTGTGATTTTATTTGAAGTACAAGTTAGTTTAAAAATATATTTTATAATTAAAAAAAATTGAGATAGTTGAACCTTTTGTTTTGGATTCTCATAGGGTAAAATAAAAAATAACTAGGCTTAGGCCCTTGCTTCACTGCAGGTAGAGTAAATAGTATATAACTATATTAAAAATTTATAAACATTGTTTTTTTGCTTGCATGTAGTGAAATATTTGAAATGATAATTAAAAATTCGATTAATATATTATAATAAATTAATAATGGGATAAAATATCTTTAAAAACTTGACCAGTAATGTGCAAGTTAGTTTAAATATATCTTTTATAATTAAAGAAATTTGAGATCGTTGTACTTTTGTTTTGGATTTTCATGAGGTAAAATAGAAAATAACTAGGCCTTGGGCCCTTACTTCACTACATGTCAGGTGAAATGTATATAACGGCATTAAAAAAAATAAATGTTGTTTTTTTTTCGAACATGTTATGAAATATTTGAAATGATGATTAAAAACTTGATTGATATCATAGAATAAATTAATCAATTATCATAGGCATTAATAAATGAAAAACAAAGTTGGTGTGATTTATTTGACAAAACAGACAAATAATAAATTGACTTTTTCATTCAAATGATGATTCAGTTAAAAAAAGAAAACCTCTATCATTTTAGCCTTGTCTAACCCTAGATTAAATTTGAAAAACAAAATACCAAATGACTAAATCCCGAAAAAAAATGAGGGAATAAAATAAAAAGATGATGACAAACTATATTGACTAGAGTTAAGTTGTAAAATTTATAATTCGAGTAATGGAAACAATAATAACAAGTTAACCTGACTAGATAATTTGTCTTTATTTTTTTTCTTTATTCTTTTTATGGTTGGACTTTTATTGGATCTTAAATGATCAATAATCATATTAGATTTAGAAGTAAATAAAAGATTATAAAAGAATTTATGCTAAAACTTAGCAAATATATTATACTATATTGGTTTCAGTTAACTTTAGTTAACAAATAAAAGTTAGAACCTAGATCAAAAGATGATCCCAATTAGGCATAATTTTTCAAGGTAAGTGATACAACATGATGAAATTACTTTTTAAAATTTTTTTAAGTTAAATAAAAAAACCAATGATGAATAACGGTCAAACTGAAAAATGTATAAAAAACCCTTAGGTGTTGTGTCATAATTCATCAAATCAATAAACCATGTCAGAGACTTAAGTGGTCTAATAATTCTTTTTATTAAATTTATATTGCCCATGAAAAGAATTGCAAATAAAAAACCTTACAAAAAAGCCTAAGTGCGTAGGCCTAATAAAAAATAAGCTTAGGTCAGCGTGTTTGAATCTTATATTTTTTAATTTGTCCATTGCTTTTATTTTAAAAAAATAAATTAGATGACAGGTCTACTATATGCCTAAAATGTGACCACTATAGTGATGGTTGAAAATTAAGGGAAGATGTATTTTTTCCTAAAAAATCCTTTTGTCTAAACCTATTTTAACAAAAAAAAAATTCACCTCATAAACACCCATACAACACTTACAAACTAATTTATCAACCTTAGAAACTTCAAAAAAAACCAAAAAACATGAAATCACACTAGGTTAGATTTTTTTCCTTGACTTTGGTCTACTTTTTAGGTAATATTTAGGTTTGAAACAACCACAATTCAACTCATTTCATCAAATGAAATTCATGGACACCAATAACAACTAATTTGGTGTTAAAAATATATGAAAATAATAACTTTCTTTATTTATATTGGAATCTACTGAAACCCTATCTCTCCTTCAAAAATTAAAAACTTAAAAATAATAAAATTCAAGTTGTGTATCAAAATTAGATTTATAAAAATATAAGAGATCAAAAAGGTTTAATTTTATAAATTGAGGGATTAAAATGTATCTGTTATACCAATTTTAAAAACACCATCCATTTTCGATGTTTTTACTATATTGATCCTATTTCTTTTAATTTTATCCATAACCGATAAATTTGAAGCAATTGAGTGCTAAACTTGTAATCAAAAAACATATTAAAAAAAAGTTAAGAGATCAAAGTGAAAAAATACAAAATATATTATATTGTAAGTTTGTGAACAATAATTTTCACTATTCAAACATTCCCTTCCACTTCAATTTTTTTTTTAAACTTATTAATAGGTGTTCATGTTGATTAGGTGACTCTAGAAATCAGATCATATATCCTGCTTAGGAAATTCAACAATTTTTATTTTTTTATTGAGAAAGGGGGAAATTGGATAACTATATTAGGGTGCTTCGATTTTGTTTTGTTTTGTTTGTGTTTTTATAAAGATTCATATAACTTTTCTTTAAATTTTATTACGTTTAATGTTACTTTTGCCTAACTTAACATATTAATTTAGGGGGGGGATAATATTTTCAAGGAGAATGAGGATTTAGTTTAAATTAAGGAGAATGAGGATTTAGTTTAAATTAAATTTTAAAGATTTAATATTTTTTTTTCTAATACAATTTATAAATATGGTGTGAATATGCTATTTATTTAATTCAATTAAGTGCTTTTAATCAAACCCACAAAGATGAGATGATGGTTTAAAATAGTCCAAAGGAAAAGAGTAAATGAAAGCCATTTTCATGTATCAAATTATAAATATGTAAAGATGAACTGTGGTTTTAAGCTATGGTACTAATTTAAAAAAAAAACAAAAGAAAAACTAAAACATTCAAGGTTTTTTAAAGGTATTTTACTTATGATATGAATTAAAAAGAACAGAGAATAAGAAATAGCCAAGAGAAACAAATAAAAAAAAATTTACATAAAAAACATTTAAAAGAAAAATGAAGATCAAGTGAATTTCAAACAACAACAATAAAGGATTCAAGGTTGTGTCATTGACAAGAGGAAGTAGATGAATTATCTATATTTAAAACAAATATGAAAAAAAAACTATTTATGAAGTTAATGGATGAATTATCTATAATTCTTCAAAGCAAACTAAAGTTCACAAAATAAAAATATATTTTCCAGTGGTTTTTCCAACAAAGATAAACAGGAAGACATTATTGATAAATGCATGAAACGTTAGCGAATAAACTTGTATAAAAGAAATTGTTGAAGAACTTGATAAAACCAGTGTAATGGTGAGATGAAATTTACTAATAACCAAAAGAAAAAAAAAAGAAAAAAGCTCTAAATCTTTCTTAGGGAAGATAGAAAGTCCTTTTATCTATTCTATCTATGTTTGCGCTCAATGCTTCTTTTTTATGCTGTCATTATTTCACTTGGCTATTTAAACAACGCAGATGGGATTTCGGTACTTCTTCTGAAATCAAGGATAGTTTTTGTAGATTCATCTTGAATTTTTACAATGATATAGTAACATCTTTGTATATTTCTATAACAAAAGGTTGGGAATCCAAGAACCATAAATTCTGATTTATATGTGTGTATATAAGAGAATCACTATTTCTCAAGATGGCTAGATGTTTGAGCTTTACTGCATACGGAGATTGGTTCTACCGTTGCTCATTTTCCAAGGCTGGTCTTCGTTCCCTCTTATCTAATCTTGGAGATAGCACAATTATTCATTGTTGGGCCAGTACCAAGAATCAACAAACCATTTTATTATGCGTTTGAAAGTATTATAATTTGGTCTGCTATTAAATCAAGGTTTTAAACATGGCATATCAGTTCCTTGAATCCTGATGTTCTTTTTTAATTATGTATCTGTTGGCTTTCTTTTTCTTTCTTTTTGTGTTTGCTTTCTGTTTGTTTTTGTGATTCTCTTTTCTTCTCTTTTCAGCCTTTTTTTTCCTCGTGTATTGTGTTTTTGGTAACTTCTGATTGGCATTTTCAATATATCGACTTCTTCAAAAAAAAAAAAAGAAATTAACAAACCATTAAAACCCAGTCTCTTACTTCTCCATAGCTTTGGAGCTAATGCAATCTGACAATATGGTAAGCATCTCCAGATGTTCATTGTTGAATAAATCTAAATTAAACAAAAAAAAATACAAAAATAAAAAATGATGGAGAATAGGGTTTCATTAATATTGCGTGATAACTTTATTCTGAAGAATAAATAATGTTAACCTACATACAAATAGATTATATATAGACTAAAATAATAATACTATTCTACCCTTAATAAACAAAACAAAATATTTCTTAATATCTCCCCTCAAACTCACGATGCAACAACGACAAATAGAATGTGAATGCCATTAACAGTTATAAAAAGAATAAAGGGTAAAGGGGACACAAAAATAAAAGATGAAAAATCTGGAGATATATGATGTGAAATACTAGAAACCAAGATCCATTCAAAATATGATATACTTGAGGAACTATAAGGCAACTGACTATAGTAAAAGAAATGAACATTGCTTATGGATATAAGGAGAAAAACTTCTGAAATTGCTCAGCTAAAATATTAGAATTGATGATAAGCCTTATGAAACGACTGCCATAGTATTGTGGTGTGGTAGTTTATAACCATGAGGTGGTCTATGAGCATTAGATTGTGACTTGTTGTCAAGCTTCCAAGCTTGATTCTACTATCTTAACTTGGGATTCTAAGCCTTCCAATGACTTTTCTACTTATAGAAATTGCACCTGTCAAAGACAACTCTTATGTAAGGCTTATTATGATAACTGAAGAATGAATTAATAGAGTACTATTAGTATAGAAGGATTAGAAGCATAAAGAATTCTCTTTTCAGAATAAGACTGAAGATGTATTTTTTCAGCTAATAACTCAATAACAATAAAGTCAACAAAAAATAGTGGGGAATGATGTAAAATTGAACCTCTAAGTCCTTTAAAATCACTGTGAAGTGTCGTTAAAAACTACACCAATTATTGTTGCTCTCTATAAGCAATATAAATGCTATATGTATTTAATTTTGCTAATTCTGTAAGAGTCAATTAATTCAAATGATCTTTGAGAACAGAATAAAACTCCTGAATGCTCATATTTTTTTGATGAAGAGCTCGAGTGTCATTCTCCAATTGATATTGCTTTGCAAAATTTGATTGCATGAATAATATTTGCAGATGATTTTAGACTTTCTTTGCTGTCTCATACCTAGCCAAATGTGTACCTATGGAATGCTTAACAAAATTGTTAATCTATTTAATAATCTTTACATTGTTTACTTTCTATACATCTATCAAAGTAGCATAACCCTCATCAATATTTCTAAATATCACATAACTTCCACTAACTTATTCTTATATTTTTTTTTTATCTTTTAAGAAAATTTCTCAATATATAATTTCAATACAAATAATTCTTTCAATATAATCTCATATTTATATACTGAAGCGAATTATTTTTTTTAGTAGCTATAATCAATAAATAAAGAAAACCAGAAAGTAAAAAAAAAGTAATGCAAAATACTAAATTACAAAAATTAAATAAATATTGTAGAAATTGAATAAATATCACTCCAAAAAATTCAAGATGTGTTTCAAATTAAGTTTTGTTATATAAAATTAGCTCTGATACAATATGAAACAATCCAAATTAAACCAAAAAAATACAGAATTAAAAGAAGATGGAGGCTAGAGTTTTATTGACATTGCATGAAAATTTTATTCCGAAGAATAAATAATATTAACATATATATATATATATATATATATATATATATATCCTACCCTTAATAAATAAAATAAAATAAAATATATTTCTTAACATTCCAACACACATCACGTTTCAATGTCTCCATTCCAGACCTTCTTTTCTTCTGTGAGTCCTGCACATCTAGGCCTGAAAGAACCGATCTTTCCAGGCTCAATGCGTTATGAGGCTACTGGAGGCACACAGTGTGCATGGAATGAATCATGTTGGGATCAGCTTTGGAAGGTTTGTGGGGTATAGTATGGCTGCACAATTTCAAGAAAAAATAAGAGTTGTGCTGTGCTGGGGTTAGCTTGGAAGAAAAGGATACGAACAATGGTTTGTTTGTGGTTCCGAATTTAGATGAAGCAGCCACCATATTGTTGCCACAGACACCATAAAAATTGAGGGAGTTGATGCGGTTATCGTTTGTCAAACTTGCCATGGGCGTGCCCTCGTTCTTTCTAACAGATTTCATCAATGTATGAGTTAATTTCTAACGTTTACTGGAATTTCATATTGTTGACCCTCTGTGGATGATTGAAGTTCATGGATTTTTTCTCAGGCTAGGCTTAATATAGACACAAAAAAAGTCCCAGATAGTCTCTCTGTAATGTTTCTGTTCTGACAGGTTAATTATGTGCACGGATCATGTCAAGGAGAAGAGGGAATTGATCCAGGCTATACTTCAAGATCGAAATCTTTTTGATCTACCAAAGATCACACAGGTTCCTTACCGTTCTTGGCCCATCTAGTTTAAGTAGTTTATGTTGTGCCATTCTTTTAGCCTATGAGACTGACATCATAGGAGGCATCGGGGCTAAGGAAAGTGTAAAATGAATCTTTGAAAAAGCAGTCAGTTCATGATAGAGTACTCCTGGTCTTAATGTTTGTTTGTTTGTTTTTTTTTTTTTTTTTTTTGTTTGTAGAGCAGCCAACATTAACGATATGCGGAGAGCAAGATCAAATTTTCCCACTGTAATTGGGGCGCAGATTGAAAAGGTCAACTTGAAATCCCCTGTTGATTGTGGCCTCTGATGCTCTGAAAATTTGAGTGTATTTTGTCTGTAGTAATTATTCCCGCCTCTGATGCTCTGAAAATTTGAGTGGATTTTGTCTCTAGTGACTACTCCTTGACAGCTTCCATTCTTGTACGTATGTGGGAGATATAGTTTCGATATCTGAACTGATTTGGTGGGTCGATCCGAGATTTAATCGATTCAGAGCTAAAACTGGTTTAGATATAAGTAAAAACCTTTAGGAAGTTGGACTGATAAAACCTAATATACTCAACGGGTCGACTAAGAACTCGATTGACTCGAGTAAACCTGGTTCAAGGAGTGTGCTGGCACTATCAATAATCAAGATGAAGCAATCGGGCTAAGAACTCTTTACCCTCTCGATTCTTAGTATCTCATGGAGACGATCCTCTCAAGAATAACGTCTGAAACTCTATCTCTTGAAATGAATACCCTTCCTTAACTTATGCCATTTATCTTAGCAGCTAGAGAGGTACGGAATCATGGGAGCATTACAAAAATTCTTTCTAGTTTACGTGATTCACTTCTTAAATTAAATAAGATAGTTTGCTTCCTTGCTTGTAGGAGGATAGGTTGTTTATGAAGAGAAAAGAAGACAAACACAAGACTAATCTTGATGGGCGAGACAGCAGATGATATAGGAGTTGTGGGTGTTATGGTTGGGCACAAGAAACTAGAAGAGAGAGAGATCGAGGTCATACAGTTTTACAGAGAAATATATTTTTTTTAATTAACCTGGATCAATTTGGATCAGTTTATCTGAACCATAACCTGATTATTATACAGGTTTAACTAGTAGTTCGGGTTTAAAAAAGTATGGTGGGAAAACCTTCTCTGATTAGTTAAGAACGCGGGACACGCAGTTAACTTAGGAAAGGCCAAGGAGTTTTCCAGACTGACTCAGTTGCTCCTCCGTATCGAGAATCTTAGAAAGATTTTTATCCACCAAGGATCACCATTCGATTCAAACAGAATGAAAATAGCTGGCTTGTGTTAGATACCGAAAGGTCTTATACTTTGAAAAAATGGCAACGTTTGGTCATAAACTAACATGCCGTTTGGTAGGCAACCCAAACGGGCGTTTCGGGCAAAGGAATATTGTTTAGATTTAAAATTAAATTTTTATATATTTTTTATATCATTTTAAGGTATTAATAATAAAAATAATTTTTTTTAAAAATAATTTTTAATAAAAAACATTTTCAAAAACAAACATCACCAAGACACCAAACATTATCCAAATAAATTTTAAACTAGTATATTGTTTGGGGGAGCCTGCTCTACACGGTATTTTATAAAAAAATATATTTTATTTAAAATTATTATTTTTATATAATTTTAAATTATTTTAATATTTTAATATATTTTTAAATAAAAAATATTTTGAAAAACAATACTACAACTAAATACTGTATAAATCAAAGTAATGCTCTCGCAAAGCTTGTGCATATCTAATTCTTGCTCTATTAAAAAACAAATATGGTAGATTTCGTGTTCATCAAGTGCTAGTGCGATTTGACGTGGCTTGTTTTGAGCATATCCATTGCTTGTAAGAAGAAAATACCTGTTAGAGACTGTTGTCAACAGGGCGTGGATGGCAATGGAAAAGAAATTGCTGATCATCGTTCTTACGTTGAATTGTCCTAACTGAGAGTTATTTGTGCTTCTCCGATGCAGTTTGATGGTTTTGGAAGCCGCTGATCAGCTGGATTGAATTCAATTCCTCGAAAAGAAGGAGAAGAGGAAGCAAAAAACATCCCATCAATCTGGCTATTGTTCATAAGATTGGTCAGAGACGATCAACGGTAAGGAATTGGTCTAGAAGGGTCGTCATTGGTCCATATGGTTGGCTGGCCACCACTTTTTCTCGCATTTATGTTTAGATAATGAAAAAAAGAGGAGAAGAGGTAGCTAAGCTAGCTTGAATATTGAACTTGATTTTTCATACAACTTCGTAATTTCAAGATATAAAACCCTAGCTTTTGTGGTTTAGATTAATATATTTGCATGTTATTATATTTGAAAAAGGTCCTTGGCTCTCACGAGTAAGAAATTGTTTATGAGTGTAATTATAATTTATTTTTAAAATATTTTTATTTTTAAATATATTAAAATAATATTTTTATAATTTTTAAAAATAATTTTTAAGATTAGAGTATTAAAATGATCTAAAATATATAAAAAAAATTAATTTTTAATAAAAAATTTATTTTTAGAATTTTTTAAAAATACAGCTTAGTTATTTTTTAAATGCTTTCTAAATTAACATATATTGATTAATGTCTTGCAATAATATAAAAAAAAGACATGGGATAAATTTCTTTATATTTTTTAAATTAATTTTAAAGTTGTTTATGTTATATTTTTTGTTGTTATTTCTAGCTAAATATTTTTTTTTTGTTTATCGCGGGACACTAAACATAATGATCTTGAAAATAAAAAATAAAAAATAATGAACAGTAATGTCTTTTTGGAAAACAATTCTTAAAAAACATAAACAAAAAATAGATAATGAGACCAAACAGTCTTTTATATTGATGTACATGGGTATGCCACGTGTTAAAGTGGGTGGACAGAATTTCATGATATAAAGCAAAATACGAGCATGTTTGGTCCAAGCTCTGTCCTTGTTTGGCACCGGCTTCGAATTTCGTCCACAAAGCCTAGGCTGATCTGAGACGTGAATTTATCCCTAAGCATGCAGAAAAGTTCCGTGTAACACCACCACAAGTGGTTCCCAATCACCGCAAATTCCGATCAACTGTCCCAATTCTGAGACTTGACCATGTCCTCTAATTCGTTGCTCATTAATCGTAGACGCCTGTAACCTCTTCATTTCCAACTTTTTTAATAGCTCCTTTCTTGTGATTAAGATTATTTTTTAATATGTATTTTTATTTAAAAATAAATTAAAATAATATTTTTTATACTTTAAAATTTATTTTTAATATTGTTTTCGGGTAATAAAACTAAACCGCCCGAGTTGCCCCCATTTTCTTTTTCTTGTATCCTTTCTTGACCATATATAAATATAACACACAAACAATTCGAAGCACAGCCACATCCAACCCAAAGATTGAAAAACCAAGAAAAAGGAAAAATATAGACTCCATCAATCGAAACATGGGCATGATGGAAACCTCTCCCATCACCATAGCTCCTTTGCTAATAAGAAACATAGCAACCGCCATATTTATCTTTGCTGATAAATCCCTTGTTGCCTTGGCCCAGAAACACAAACTTCTTGAACATATTCGTTATCTTCTTGTCACTTCTTTTCTCTTCTTTCTACGTTTACTTCCTTCTCTATTCCCTTCTTTAAACCCTAGTTCTGATCACCAAGATCATGATAATATTCAGTACCATCATCTTCAGCCACTCAAGAGTGCAGACTACTTGCCTTCATCAGGTTATGGAGATTCAGGTATTGCTCGAGCACTCACACAGCTACTGTCAATCGTTAATGATATTCCGGTTAGCTCAAGAAAGTATGAAATAGTCAGATCATTAGCTGAGAAGGTTGTAGATGATAACCATGGAGAAAATAATGAGGCCTTACGCGAGGTCAACCGTGGGGTTTTATCAGCGGCTTTTTCAAGGACACTTAGCCAGCTTGAAGCCGCCATGATGGAGATAGCGCATGACGGGAGTGAAAATGGCGGCTCAAGGACTGGACCGGTCAAGGGTCGCTTGAACCAGATTTTAAAGGCTGTTAGGGTTGTCGGGGATGGGAGTTGGGCCCGGTCTGGTAGAGGTAGAGAAGGAGCGGACCGGTCCGAGGAGAAGTTGGCGGCTGAGCTGCTTTGGTTGGGTCAGAAATTGTCAGCTTGTGGATGTGGGGAGGAAGCTGTTCGGAGGTGGGCTTCGGCTTCAAACTTGGCTAGGCTTGCTCTCTCGGCAGAGGCTCGCCTACAAGGTTCGCTGGTGAAAGTCTCAGGTAAGTTAATTTTTTTGCACAATCATTGTTTTAATTTACTAAACTAATTTATCTATTTAAATGTAATAATTCTTGTTTTAAAAATAAAGTAATCCTTTCTATTAAATATGATTTTTTTATTAAATATAATAAAATATAACGATGTGTTGTGTTTCTTAGAAATTGAGTTGCGTACGTAGAATGCTGCAATTCAAGGAAAAACATTCTTACGCACGTCTCGCTTACAGTTTTAATAATAATTAATTGCGGCAGCCACATTTTTTAATCGGTCATCAATTAAATTATAATCAATAATACCAGCGAGTTCAAAATTATTAATCCCGATTTAAGAGTTAACTCAATATAAAACTCGGTTTCTGAGTTGGTGAGTCAATTCAAAAGTTTTATTATTTAAAAAAAAATTAAAATCACTTGTTTTTATTTTTTTAATAAAAAACACCAACTAGTTTTTTATTATGTTGACCGGTCAATTCTGGATAGATTTCATAATAGTGGTAGAATCTAAAGAAGCGGGCTTGTTTTTATTTGAATTTTCTTGCTTGTTTCTTGTCCAATATTAAATAAAGAAATCTGTCCAGAAAAAACAAGAGATGGTGTGAGGGTCATAGATCCCAAAGAATCACCATGATTGCTTGCCTTCGTTAATTTGCTACAAGCTCAAATAACTTAGTTTGCAAGCTGAAAATGATATTCAAGAAAAGAAATTAGCTTGTTAATTCTCACAGTATTTAATTTGTATAATTCTTTGTTCTCGTAGAGCAGTAATGTCTTGACTGCTTAAAATTTTGTTCAGCCTTCCTGTTCAAACAAGCCAGAGAATTGGGACTTGATGAAGCTGGAGAAGGCCAGAGGGAGTGTACACAACGACAAACAAAGATGAAGATGCTGATGTCCTGGCTGCCATTGCTATGCAGAGCAAGCAATGGCACTGATGCACCTGTTCTCAGCATGAGAGAAAGGGCTGAGCTAGAGATAGTATTGGAAGAGATGATAGACATGCTGGAGCACGAAGAAGAGCAGGAGCAGGTCTTGTCTTTGTGGCTACACCACTTCACATATACTCCATCTTCTGACTGGCCTAACCTCCGTGCCTCTTATGCTAGATGGTGCACTGCTTCTCGTCAGCTCTTACTTCTCAATTGAAATTGGTAAGCACGTAGTATTATTTAGATTTTCGTCTGTGTAAAATTAACAAATATTGTTCAGATGAATAAAATTATCTGCAGTATTATTTAGTACAAATCTGGTTTCCTGCTAGACCAGCCTCCATCAAAATAGCTGTTAAACAAGCATAAAAAAATAGTCATCTGGGATTAGTCAAATTTGTCTGCCTCCAATTCGATCTCAAGAAGGAAGTGACCATGAATGATTAATCGATAATTAAGCATCAATAATATATATACTATGGCTCGGCTGTCTATTTCTTTCTGAATTGTGGGCTATGAATCTATGATCAGACAGTATCGTCTTTCCACGTGAAAGGGATGTTTGCGGCTTAAAAATGGACGCACGTCTATTATCTGCATGACTTTCCCAGTTCCTCAGGATTTTTCTTCTGCATTCCACTACTTGAGGCAAACACAAATATATATGACCCATCTTCGTCCTTGGAAAGGCACTCTTCAGGTATGCTGTAAATGATTAATTAGTATATTAAACTTGTGTTATGTAAATGTATTAAAATATATTTTTTTTAATTTTTACATTATTACGTTAAAATCATTAGAAAATATCGAAAAAAATATTTAATATTTTTTTATATAAAAATATATAATTAAAATACACTCAAATGCAGTTACAAACGCAATGTTTTACATGCAGTTTTTTCTTAGGCCACTTGCTTGTGTAAACAATAGAAAATAAAACGATTTTGAACTGAGAAGACATCAAATTTATTTACAAACTGTGAGTATCACAGTATAGTGTTTTTGACAGATTATGATGGATGGAAGGCCATTCATTAAATACATAACAATTTCCATTGCAAGACTTCGATAACAACTGTAACCCAATTCAATTTACAGTATAAACTGCTTCGCGTAGATGTCAAATGTCTCGGACGAGGAAAGCTGAGGCTCCTGAAATTAATTAAAAAGCAAAAGAATTAACAGGATTAGACTAAGATCGCTCCTATCTTGGATTTACCATTGATGTTTTATTTCAATTCAAAATGATGGCAAAAATTCCTGATAGTAAAGTTAGCATATACCTGTGTTATCTCAGTGTTGAACAGAGCTTTATTTACTAGGGATGCGATGGGACCATTTAGGCGTAATCCACCAGTTTTCGCCCCACGAATCACCTGGCGCATAGAATTAAGCAGGCGTCCATATGTTAATCCAGGTTCATTTTGCACTGCTTGGATGAAGCAATACGTCAAGGCACCAGTCGAAGCATTGCCTGCCAATGCCTGCAAAATTGAAACTACACTAAAGTGTAAACAAAATATGGTGTGATATGTTCAAACCTCCAAGTTCTTGCCTTGTTCAATTTGCATTGGAGCTTAACCACATCAGGATTAGGAATATTTTCTAAATTATTTCCTCTGACAATCAAGTAAATGGAGGACTAACTCACTGTCGTATCCACACTGGTTTGATTATCATCACAAGCACTGATACAAAGTGCCAGCCCTCCACTCGTGCCTTTATAAGCATATGGTGAAAGAGTTTGGTCCTCCCATGTATAGTATCCTTCCCTGTCAGAAGCAAAACGTAAAATAAAATAAAATGGTTCTTCCACTCATTCTGCACTATGCTATGCTGTAGGAATGAAACGTGCAAGATTTACTACTATTAATTACCTATTCATCCTGCACACAAATGGAAGATCAAGCATAGTTTGACTATAGCAGGCATCAATAATGGCATGAAGTGTGGCTCCTTGTGGCAATGGCCTTACAATGGTCTCATTGATTTCATCATCAACTATCATCCCTTGAGTTTCATAGTCAAGGGGGCATAAAGTTTCATCAAACCCATCAACCTCATCCATGTCATAATCAAGTTGCTTTGAACCATGGCCAGAGAAGTGAAACACTAACGAGTCCCCTGGCTGGCAGCCCTGAACAAGCCACCTTAAAGCCAGCCTTATGTTCTCTTTTGTTGGAATCTGTAATGGGTTTGTCTCATCTTCTGCAAGTAGATTTACCTTACATGGTTATAGCCCAAAGAAAGAATGTATCGCCAATTTCCAGCCAGTACAGCTAATTAGATATACAGTAACGGGCCAAATCTAATTATCAGGTCTCAATCTTCCATATCTCTGAGCCAGTTGAATGACTTGATAATTTCATGATCTCAAGACATTAAGAAGAAATCACAGAAAAATAGACATGAGACATTGTTTGGTTATTATCAATGAAAATACAATTACCTGTGAGCATGAGTATGGAGTCATTGGGAAACCCAAACTTCTCGACAAGAAAATATCTCATGCACTTAACATCATTAATACTTCCTTTGATCTTATAACTCTTGCCTCGATAGCTTACTCCACAAAGCAGAGCCCGTTTCCTCCCATGCATTGAAGGAAGAGGCAACTGAAGTACGGGCCTAATTGGTGGCTGAGCATAATAACCACCATAACCCGGCGCCACAGGATAGTTCCTGCTACTAACCGAACTAGTCATGGTGGTAATGTTGCCAGAAACCATGCTAATAAGACCAGAAGTAATCCTGCTAGCTGACTCGCGGGCTTGAGCCAGAGGGTAGTAGGAATGAACCCTGGTGACGGCTTGACACACAGCACATCGAATCGCTTGAGCGTCTGGGGGCACAACTAGTTGCACACCACACCGGCTACATTTTTCTATTGCCATTTCCTTTCCCCGAGGCCGAGAGGGTGGGAAATGAATGCAATAAGAAGAGGATTTTTGCACTTGAACAAAATAGCTAGAGGCTACCATGTCCTACATATATGACATTGTTAGTCAAATCTAGCATAGTTTGATCACATGTGGCAGCCCTCGAGAACCAGATTCGATTAGTACTTGTAGTGGGTGTAGGAGATTCTGTATAGCTAATTTGATGCCACATCAGCCATGCCATAACTCGGACAAGATCTTAGGCTGCCATTTCAGTGAGAAGATTTAACTCAGATTTGGATTTGGTGGCCTGCTCAATTACAAGCAACCACCTACTGTAGCTATCATACATCTGTCAATTCTACTTTTTTTTTAAAAAAAAAAATTTATGGCAAGTTTTCAAGAGTATTCTGGGAATGGTGGAATTTGAACCTTAGATTCTCCATTCATGCAATAATGATTTGCAGTCTAATTGCTGGACCATCCAACGTCTAATTGTACATTTTTCTTCTCCTAGTTTATCCTAATCAAGTCTCCAACATGTTTACTTTAGTGACTCCTAAAGAATTCATCGAATTTAGAAGTTTTATGTTCGAGTATCGTTATTAGTTTAAAAGATAACTTGTCTCTATCTCAGTTATAGATAAAGAAAAGACTCGTCTACCTTGAAATTTTTTTCCAATGCTGTCATTAATCTTAATTTTTAGGAACATATTTATATATGATTAATCTTATTTATACAAAAATATATCCTAATTTTTAATATCATATATGTGATGGGCGTCTCTGGTATAAAAAAGCACGATATTTTTCTTACTGCGAAACACATCATATATATTTTTATTTTTAACTTTAATACTATATAAAAAACAATCATTTGATAGGTTTTCAAGTACAAATAATTTTAAAAGCAAACATTACTACAATGGTAGACCATAAAAAAAAAAAAACCAACCATGTATTTTAAAGATTAAGACAAATAGTTGGCTGATTGTCTGATGGACCCACCGATTGCAGGTTTTGAGTCATCTGATTTTGGTTGGAAACTTGATAAATAAATAAAAAATAAAATAAAATCCTGCAAGTTAATTAATAAATATGTGATACAATTCATATCTTTTTTAATTTTTTGTAATTATTGTTCTCATTTTAGATCACCGAAGTCTCAATATGATTTATTTTATCTATCTTATCATATTAGTGAACAAATAAAAATATAAAAGTATTTTTAATTATAATAGTTCTAGCTTTGCATGACCATAATTATTATTTGTGTTATTACAATATATATTGAATAAATCCACTTATACATTTATAATCTGTACAAATTATTACAGAGTTTTATATTTTTTTTCTATTTAAGTTTTAATATTGACACAGCAAATTTAGTTATACATTCATAAAGATGATGCAAATTAACAAATATTTCTGAAAGAAATTTATCTAAAATTTAAAGTACAATGCATAATTATATTAAGTAAAAGGCCAATTTTTTTTTTAATGTTATATATACTTTTACTGATTTGAAATTTGATAAACATGATTTAGATTAAATTGGAATAAATAAAAATCAAAGCACCAGGTAATTTACATGTGTGTGTTTATTTGTTAGTTTGATAATTCTTAATTCTGCGATACAACCATCGTATAACATTAGGGATCAGAACCAGATGCCTTTTGTATATTTATTTATTTATTTTCAAAATTGCTTTTGTTTGATTCCAACACTTTTATTAATTTTTCAAAAAGAAGACGAAGAAGAAGAAGAAGAGGAGATTCCTACTCCACCTTCAGAATTGAGCAGACCACGTTAGCAGCTGGTAATGAAAGATACATAATATAAAAAAAAAGAAAGGAATATTAAGAAAATTGCTTTTAGATTTAGGATTTTGAACCACTTCTTTATCAAGAATGGAATATATATGTTATTTATATGTTGGAGCATGGCACAAGTTTTTGACAGTTTTGCTTGGACGACAAAAAGTAACATTAAAATAATAATAATAAAAAAACCCTAATGTTCATGCCATTTTCATTGCACACTATGGGTCATAACAATGTGTTTTTTTTTAATCATTTATTTTTTTTAAAAAAATTATCCTTCAAACTTTAATTGATTTGACTTTAGATTCTCAAGAGTTTCTCAAAATATTTTTTTGAAAGGGTTTCTAACAAGATTAAATTATTGCTTAATTTACCAAAATCAATTTCATTAATTAAATATAATTAAAACTGTGAGGACCTAAATTGGCATTAGAGCAGATTTCCATTCTCTTTTTTCTTGGGGTTACTGTAGCCAGGGCATTTATAGTATTATAAGTCCCTAGATTTACTTTCTTTCATTTATTTTCAATATTTTTAAACCCTTTTTTATGAGGTTTTTACATGTTGGTCCAAGATTTTATTTTCTTCGTGTTTCGGTCCTAAGCTTAAGAGAGAAGAGAGAGATGAGTTGGGAAAAAAAACAAAAACAAAGGTCTATTAGTCCATTCCCGTTTAAGAAAATTGAAATACTTGGAGTAAAAGTGTTTTTCGAAGAGTATCATTAAGATGTTTATGAGTTTTTATATGACTTGAAAATGTAGATTGTGATGGAGAAAGAGATTTTTACTAATTTGTGTTTTTATTTTTAGGTTGTTTTTATATATTTTCAAGGTTGATAAAATGTTTTATAATTTACCAGAATGTGTAAGAAGCTAAAATTTATATTTTTATTTGTAATTATACATGGTTGTTACAGTCTATATAAACCCTGACCTACAATCTTAATCAATGCTAAATGGTGTAAATGCAAGTCTAAAAAAGAATATAATTAGAGAATTTTTTTTTTATGATTTGAGGTAAATTCCCCACTAAATTATCATAAAATCCTTAATAAAATAAAAAATAAATCAACATGCAAAAATAATTAATAGCTAAATAACCATGTGAACCTTGTGATAATTCGTGTAAATCTTTATCAGGAAAAGCAAATAAACAAATAAACAAGTTAAAATAAAAATATTTTATTGAGGTAAAATCTCCTAAATTGTTAGTGTATAACTTCGAAAGGAATAAGGGCAATAATTATGCAAGAAAAATATTGGAGATTGGAGAATTAACTAAATTAACCAATAGTTATTGTAAGGAGTGACAAAACTATAAATAAGAGAAAAGTTTCTACCCCTTCTCTTTCAAATTATGGCCGGTTGTTATAGGAAGATAAATTTGCAAAATTTCTCAATATTTCCTTACCTCCCTCCTTTTCCTTACAAGTGTGAATTAAAAGGTGTTTGATTAGTAAGTTTTACTTAAGATAAGTCTTAGTTAGTAGTTTTAGTGAGAATTTTGGTGGCAAAGATAGAGAGAGAAAGTTGGCTCAATTGAAGAGGAAGGAGTGAAATTTGAAAAAGGAGCTTAAAGGGCTTCAAAGGTTTGATTAAAACTCATTAGTAAGGTGTTTTTAGATGGTTTAATTGTGTTCTTTCTATTATTTGAGCTAGAAATTAAAAAATCCCCAATTTTAAAAAAGTTAGGGTTTATGTCTATGTTAGAGATTTTAGTAATTAATGTAATTGGATATTTTGATATCTTTCGCTAAATATGTAATTAAAAATGTATGCATATTTTGCATTTAATGGGCTAAGTCGCATGTGAAATGAAAGTTCTTGAATAAAAGAAATTAAAATGAAAAAGTGTTTCGTATTCCATATTTAAACACCAAAAGTATGGATAAAACCATGTATGGTCCTTGATTTACATAAAAAGATTGTTGGTGGAATGAAGTGTGTATGCATGCACGTAATGGTCAAAATATATGAGAGAGATGAGGTGTGTCTCTTTTTCTGGCATGGAAGATGTTGAGGTTACGAGGAACTGGCCTTGTAAGGTAGAGGATTCTCTTTTCTAGATTCCAATGCCAGTGGACGTTGGGGTAAATTGTGTAGCCTAGTTCTTACATGATAGTGCGCAATCATGTTGGATCACAGTGAGACAATGATGGAGTGAGGAAATATTATTGTGGGGAGATTTTAAGACAGACTTTGAGACTCGTTATTTCTCACATGTAATATATTTAATAATTTTATAATTAATAATCAAGAAATAATAAAAATTAAAGATATAATGAACTAATATTTTATAATAAAAAAAAATTATATTGATGATAAAAAATTTAGAGGCTGAAGAAAATAATTTATAGCAACTTATATTATTTCATGAGGAAAGATATAATGTTTTCGTCATATAATTTTATCTTTTTATTAATAAAAAGTAAAAAAAAAAACAAAACTAAATTCTTTATCAATTTAATATTAAAAAAACTAACAAAGATAATTGTTGAAGGAAAAAAACCCATGAAGAAAAATACTGTAGCAATTGACAATGTTTTGTGAGGAAAACTACAGTACTTTCTCCAATAAAATCAACAAAGATAATTTTAGAAAAAATCATAAAAAAACCATTTAGACAAATCTTGTAACAATTCACAATGTTTTGTAAGAAAAAATACATCGTTTTCCTATATGATTTAACTTTATTGTAATTATAATTCTTAACCAACTCAATTTTCAAAAAATAAAAAAATCAATAAAGATAATTTAAAAAAAAATCATAAGGGAAAACACTACAATAATTCATAGTATTTTTTAAAATTAAAAAGCTAAATTCTTAATAATCCCAATATTAAAAGAATAAAATCGACAGAGATAATTTTAGAAAAAATAACAACAAAACACAAAAAAAAATCATGTTGGAAATATCGTAGCAATTCACAGTGTTTTGTGATGAAAATTATAATGCTTCCCCACATGATTTAGCATTATTTATAATGATTTGTAATTGTAATTCTCAATCAGCTTAAATTAAAATTTTTTTGACAAATATAATTTTAAAAAAATCTTCAGAAAAAAACTATATTGAGAGATATTCTAGTAATCTACAGTATTTTAAGAGGAAAGCTACAATGCTTACCCCATATTATTAAGCTTTATTACAAAGTTAAATTCTAACCAGCTTAATATTAAAAAAATAAAATTGACAAAAATAATTTTGAAAAAATATATTACAAAAAAAAAAACACAAAAGAAACTAGCAAAAAAACTTGTGGAAAAAAAATACTATGGCAATTTACAGTAATTTATGAGGAAAGTTACATTGTTTTTTTCACATATTATAATTATAATTTTTAACTAACTCAATATTAAAAAATAAAATAAAAAAGCTAATTTCAGAGAAAATCATAAAAAAAAACAAAAACAATTATTCTGAGAAATACTGTAGCAATCAATAATATTTTTTTTAAAATTACAAAACTAAATTCTCAATCAACTCAATATTTAAAAAATAAAATGAAAAAAATAATTTTAAAAAATAAAAAATAAATAGAAAAACTATGTAGAAAAACACTGCAGTAATCTATTATATTTTAAAGAAAAAAATTACAAAGTAAAATTTTTAACCAACTTAATATAAAAAAAGTAAAATCAACAAAAATAATTTTAAAAAATAAAAAACAAGAGGAAAAGTTGGAAAATAAAAAAATAAAATTTTTAATCAATTCAATATTAAAAAATAAAATCAATAAAGATAATTTTAAAAAATAAAAACAAAAAGAAAAGTTGGAAAAGAAAAGGTAATTTAGAAAAAAAAGAAAAAATAAACAAAAAAAGAGAGGAGTTGCAAAAAAACAAAAAATAAAAAAAACTTTACTGTGAATTACTATTATAATCCATATATTATATTGGATGTCAGTAAATAATCTACACCCTTAAAATTATTACTTAATGATAATTAACTTATTACTTGAAAGATAAAAATAACTGGAGTTTTTAGCATTATAGGATAAACAGCGGAGGCGTATGAGAGGCGGTTTCAGAATCTTTTTATCTTTGCCCCAGCTTTGCCACCAACAAAGCGACATCGTATTAATAGATTGAGAGATGGATTGCATCGTGAGATTAGAAAGGGGTTAGTTACCCTTTGACCAGCTATAGATAGAGAGTTGAGGCAACGCAGTCTTTAGAATCAATGAGCAAAACTTATCAGAGCGGCACTCATAATAGCTGAGGAAGAGAAATCGCTGGGATTCTTCCCTAGCAGACCAGCTTTTTTTTTTTTTTAATTAACATGGTTGTCCGGATCAGCTTGCGCGTACTATAACTAATCCCACGGGCCCTGAAGTTAACGACCATGTAAGCCTCCAGTGGTCATTATATGAACAATCAAGAACTTAAACCTGAAACCACAGAGAAAACAAACCCTTTAATCCCAAGTCTTTACCATTATCTAGTTACAGACCAGCTCTCCTTTAAAAAGAAGAAATGGTGCTCAGAGAACAAGGTTTTCCACATAGAGGCGGATGCTAATTCGCCTCTATAAGGGCCCCTCATAGATCATTTCAGCCCACTGGAGACGGACTTTCGCATGTATAGAGGTGTAGGGAGACCCGCTCAGTCGAGGACGAGTATAGGGTGGGAATCAGTCACGAACATCAGACCCGCTCAATATTAATCATGGGGATGTCAAGAATTCTTCGGACGTGGTTGCATGTATATAAGCATGTTTGTGTTCAAGTGTTATGTAAGTATATAAATCATGAAATAAGTTAAATTTTTATGAACATGAATATTTAAGTTATGCAAGAATAGGAGATGCAAACAAACTAGATTTCTATCTATAATATCTTTTTTAAAATCTTAATATATATTCTTTTATTATGATTCAGTTCAAGTTCAAATCCTAAAAATATAACTTGGGAAAAAATTTATTACAAAAAATAAGATTCAAAACACAAAATGTAAAATTTTTATTTTTTAAAAATTAATTCACAAAATTTCTTAAATATGTTAAATTCATAAAAATAATTTTCATTAAGCTCAAAATTAACACATTAAAAGCATAGTGTAAAAAAAATAAAAATATATTTATATTTTGCACTTATCATCCCTTTACCTTTATCTTTTATCTATATAGTGATCTATTTATTATTGTAAAACCATTTTTTGAACAGATATTGAAATTAATAAAATCTTGATGTTTAATAAAATTAATAATATTTAGTTTTATTGTAATTTTTGTTACTTTTTTAATTAACAAAAATCATATCTAAAATAATAATAATAATAAATTATTTATCTTCTAGTAGAATCATCGATGAAAGTTTTGAGTTTATCAGTTTATTAATAATATAAATATTATTTTATTATAAAATTATAGAAGGGTACAAAAGCAATTATGAAATAGACAATAAAATAAAATATTTTATAAGCAATTTATTTACCGATAAAATAAACAGTAAAAAACAATGGGTGTTTTTTATTTTTTTGACACTAATATTCCATAGTTATTTCTATTAACATTGCAAATTACTGACAAAAATGCTGAGGAATAACAATTCCTCAAAAAACCTTTCTGGACTACGTGTTTCAATCAATAAATCTATCAGTTATATAAATTATAGATTGAATGATATTTACATGCGGCCGACAGAATATTCCACCAATGTTCTTTAATTTTCTTGTAGTGTCCGATTTCAAGGATTTGTTTTTTTTTTTTAATAATAAATTAGACATTTGGCCTAGGAGGTCGGCTAGGTCCCGCTAGGCCATGCGTAGTTTAATAAGTGTGCAGCCTTTATGATTTTCTCGGGTAAAATTAAGTAATTTGGGATAAAAAAACCAAAAACACAATTAATGATTTGGATATTTTGTGCCACAATCCTAGCGTTTATCTTATCTATGTTTACCGCCTGTAAATTTCATGGGTAAGCAAGGACATTTTCATGGTGATATAATCTTGTTCAACCATATTTTCACCACTGTTTAAAAAAACTATATATTTTTTTATGGACGATAAATAATCCGAAAATACTATAAAAATATTAATTTAAAGTAAAAAAATATAATTTTTTTTAAAAACATTTTTAAAATGTAAAAATAAACAATTTGTAGTTTTATTGGTATTTCAATTATCTTTAGGTACGCAGCTATCCTGTTTAAGTTGTATTAACACCCTTTTTTAATCGAAGAGAGTTGAAATCTCACGTTGAAATATTTATCAAACTCCAGGGGCTTGATTGAAAAACCAAATTAAAAACTAAGGGAGACAGTTAAACTTCATCCCATATTATGATTAATCATCAAACCCATTAACACGCACATGACTACTTTTCTTTGTCCTCTACTATACTTGATCCGAAGGCGCTCGGTACACAATGATCTTCAGGCTTCGGCCATCAAATATATACATACATGTATGTGTGTGCGCGTGTGTGTGTGTGTGTATATCTCCGGCGTGTTATTGCCAAAGAAGAAATCTGCTATTAACGTTGAAATCCTTGGAAGCAGAAAGTTGAGGCTTCTGCACAAATATTGAATAACAAAAAAAAAAGAAGAGTTCAAACATGGAACAATACGATAGTGATATCATTTTAAGATAATCTTTTTAATGACAAATGATAAATCTCAAAGTTATAGCTGCATGAGAAATTTTTACATGGTAAGCTAAATCAAAAGGTTTATAACTAGTATAATTTTAAGGGTTGGTGGTGAGGTAATTTGCATCCACTTAATTTCTAGATTCATACCTTCTTGAAATGAACATTTAGCATAGTTTATTTATTTTTAAATAGCGATGTAAAGAATACCTCTTATGATTCAAATAGAAAGAAAAGAGGCTATTATTTGCATGTTGTATCTCGCTGTTTACCATGTTCATGAAAACATTAATTTCTTGTGAAATATGGAGGATAAATATATATAAATAAGACTACTGACCTGTGATAAGAAGTTATTTAACATTCTTTTTAAGATCCCAGGAAGACATCCTTCTTTGTTAGCCTTTTCAAGGTCCTCATGAATGGAGTCTAGCAGTTTACCATATGTTATTGCAGGGTTCTTCTTCACAATTTGTATCAAAACGCTGGTCATGGCACCACCATTTATCGATGACGTCCCAATGCAAGACTGCATATTCATAAATGTCAGGATTGAGCACTGAAACAATTTCTGGAATCTGGATTTCAACTGAAAATTGTTGAATAATCATGTAGATCATATCTAAGACATTGAAAAATAGAGCAGCTGGGATCAATTCCACCTCAGTATCCATGAACACGAAAAAACACAAGTAACGTGAGGTAAAAGAATATCTTACAGAAGTATCTGCAGCAACTTGTCTATCTTCACATGCAGCGATTGAAATTGCCAGTCCACGATCTGTATGTTTCTCATCTTCAGATAGACGGTCACTGATTTCCCATTTTTTCCTGTTTCAATCCACATATTTTTTTTTCAAAATTCCATGTCATATTTATGAAGGCACTCATTTGCCTCAGGAATTATTATGTTAACCATTTAAAGTAGTCGAAGATAACGGAGATACTTACTCTTTTCTGTTATAAACATATGGCAGATCAAGAACAGTTCCACTATGACAAGCATCCACAATTGCGTTAAGCGTAACACCCTTTTTGAGCGGCTTAACAATGGCAGACTTAATTTCATCATCTGTGATCGTGCCTGCTTCCACAAAATCAACAGGGCAGATAGTTTCATCGAACCCATCGCTCTCATCGTCATCAAAATCAAACTGTCTTATGCCGTGTCCTGAGAAGTAGAACACCAAGGAATCACCAGCCATGCAGTCCTCCACGAGCCATTTGAAGGAATTCTGTATATTCTTCTTTGTTGGGACAAAATCTCGCTCCGGCTCCTCCTCTATTTTAAGTTTGGTTTTCGTTATTGCAGCATATAAATTTCCACAACCATTCATAACCAGAACAAAAAGAAAAGTTAAATGAAAAAATAGAGCAGCTAGCTACAATACCTGTGAGAACACGAATGTCCTCTTTCGGGAACGTAAAAGTATCCATCAACAAACCTCTGAAATCCTTCACATCAATGATAGTTCCCTTGAGCTTGTGCTTCGAGTTCTTATAAGTCACACCGATAAGTAGTGCACGCTTCCTGCATGGTCTTAAGCCAGATAAAGATTCGGAGAAAAGCAAAGTGGAGGGTTTACAATTCAATGACTTGTTAGATTTTGAGCCACCATTGCCACTTCGAGACAACTTAGTCCTTGCTGTTTCAATGAAACGTCTGAAGGAAATCTGACGTCCATCTTGGCTCTTCATTCGTTCAAATGATTGGGTTTTAGTTTCAAACTTACAAGTGGGGCACATAATTGTTGCAGTATTTGGTGGTACTGAGAACCATTGCCTGCATCTATAGCACTGGCTTCTAGTATCCTTCATCTTCTAATGACTCTGAGTCAGGAGGCTACGTGTGGATAACCTCAATAGGAATTTTCATGACATGAAAGCATAAAGAAATGGAGGCTCTACCTTATCAATATTCTGGATGTTTTTCACCTATATTTAGGTACATTAATTACAGATCTGTCTACTTATATTGAATTTCTGTCAATTAACAGGGACATAGTATCCTGATTGGGGTATAAGAACATTATTAACTTATAAATAATTGGACATAAGAAAGCAGTGGATGTGATTTGGCATGTTGAACTGTGTGAGCATAATCATTACTAAGATTTAATACTCCCTATGGAGTACGAAATATATCAGATTGTGAATAGACAAAATCACATAATATAGCACAGCTTATTAGATTTTATGAGATCTCTTAATAGTACGTAGCAGAAACCTGAGAATGATAATAGGTTACAATAAAATTCATGAAACCCCAGTCTTTCTTTCCGTTGTTTTTTTTTTCAGAATATTGAATTCCTTTCTGAGAAATTAATGTCATATAAGTTGGTCCGAAGAGTCCACTCACTTCATGAATTTCTTACATGGCTAAGAATCAAAGACTTAGCTTGTCGAGGATGCCAAGAGTCATGCTGGTTATCCTAAAAGTATAAAGATAAATATGCTATTTGTCTATAATCACATTCAAACCCAGAAGCCCAATCCCTAAAATTCTCATCAGTATGTCTTTCTGTTACCTGATTCATTTCTTTAACATGCCACCTCATAAAGGCGAAGGAACTAGATGCAGTTAACTTTATTCGAGGCCTATGAAAGGTGACTTGACTATTGCTTTATCATGGTTGATTCCTGCTCCACCATAGAAGAAGAGGCAGCCATGTAAACATCTTTTGCCGAAAGATTAATCGTATCAAAAGGGTATTTCTTAACTTATAATCTAAGATCCAAATATATGCTTTCCATGGCGGAAAGTCAACAACTACATGCCAACCGTCCTATTCTGAAGTATCTAGAACAATGATCCGACTTTCAAATTGGTTGAATATTATGACTACTTTAATTTGGTGGAGGTTATTTATTTATTTTATGTGGACAGAAGCTAAAGATAATAACATATAAAAAATACATAATTTTTTAACAGAAAAAAGGGTTACAAATTAATATAAACTTTAAATTTGTAGGTTTATTATCTCTAAAATAGTAATAATGAATTAATTTTTACCTTGTTAGAAGGTTTATATACCTTTAAATCACTACCAAAAGTTTGCTTAAAACTAACAAAATTATCAACGAAATAATTTTGTTGATAAATTGGATGATAATTATTGATGAAAACTATTTTTTTTTGTAATTTGGTTGGTATATACTAACAAAACACTGCGGTTAGTATATTGATTAGTACTTGAAAATGTATTTTTATCAAAGTTTTATATCATCATTTTGCACTTAAAATATCAATAACTTAACTAAAACATGTTTTATACTAACATATTTAATAATATAAGATACCTTTAATTTATGGTAAATATTCATTTTAAATACAAGTCTATCACATAGATGAAGAGATTAATTGATGAGTTTAAGAATTGAAATTGAAAGGACAAAGAGATGGCCAAATTTAGAAAAGAGATGCCGGTGCAGTCTAACCCGGAACACTATTCGGTAATTGGGTCATATTTGGAGCTATAGATCTCAGATTTAGGTCTAATTTATATGGATGGAAAGGTAAGACACAGGCCTATAACTTTCATATGGAGTCCAAGATTTATTAAGGTCATTTTTAAATCCAAATTATAGCAACAACAAAGAAGTTCGAATCTGTCATGCAACTCAAATATTGTTTAGTATTTGACCCATATCTGGCTAGAAGTTCAAATGACCTCTATTTTTTTTTCTGGAAAGCCGAGACAATTTTCTACAACTTTCATGTTTTCAAGTAGTTCTAATTCTGACATTATCAATGATGTTTTGGGCAGACAAAAGAAGATAAAGATTGTCACTAAGTCAAGAGTTGACTACCCACTCATCAATTAGTCATCAAATCAATAGTTCCTAATTTTGGCTTATAAAAGGAGGCATTTGCCATGCATTTAGGCATCTTGGTCTCCAGATCAATATCATACTCTTGCTTTTTCTCTTTTTATTTTTTGTAATGCTTAAGTTTTTCTTTCATTAATATCTTGTTCATACCTTTCATTTCTTTTCCTTTACTTAGTTAACTTTTATCTTATTTATGTTTTTATTTTGTTTATTTATTTTTCTTTCTTGTATTATGTTTAATTAAGTTTATTATGTCAAGGTGAAAAAGTTATATTAATGGTGTAAGAATAAATATAGTGTAAACTTAACATGAACTTTAATGTTTGATACTAACATGTTTTATATTGTTATATTGTTCACTCTTTAATACTTTGCTTATTAAATGACTAATTTAGATTTATGTTGTATAACACTTTGGTACAACAAATGCTTGACACTTTCCTAACACTTTGTTTTTCTCTTTTGTTTTTTTGTTTTTTCTTTTTTTCTTCCTTTTATTATATTCCTACATGTGCATGAGAGTGTGGTCACGTATATTAAGTAGTAGACTTTGTAGGGTATCCTTATTATTTTCAGAAAATATGGCCGAAGAAGATAATCAATCACTTCATAATGAGAATAATGAGAATAACCGTGCTAGAACACTTAGAGATCATATTTTAATTTTAAGCAAAAAATTATTCAACTTTTACTTTTTTTTCATAGCTTAGATTTAGAAAATCCATACTTGGATTTAAGGAAATTTGAGGAGGTCTATTGACACGACTAAAAGATTGATGTCTTCTCCCAAGTGTAGGAGTGTCGAAGTAATAAATAACACGACAAGACCAGGGTCGAACCATAGAAAAGTTAATTGTATAAATTATAGATGACAATAATACAATAACAATAACAATAACAACAACAACATCTCTACTATGATGCGTCTCAAGAGTCAACAGAAGATTATCTAAGACCCTTTACTTAGGCCATCTTTAATGAATAGTATTTTATCTTCACATTTTACAGATATCATTCCTAAAGAATGACATTGTATATTGCAAATCCATCTGGCACATTAATGACAGACTTTCAGTCGTTTTGCACGACGTTTCTTTACAAAAGTGCTTTTACCTGTTCCAAGCATGTATGAAATGAAAGAATTGGAAGACTCACCTGATAATCGGACATTTACTTCAATGAACCAACAAATCTTTTCAGAAATTCCATGGTTTATTAACAACCTAAATCTTGCACACTTAGCTCGGTAAATTTTTGAAATCATATTTTGAGGCAAAGTGGGAAAATACTTTTTCAAATTTTCAAGAGTGATGTCTATTTTTTAAGATGAGAAGTGGAAAAGAGATGCAAAGAGAAGAGAAGGAAAAAAGAATTGAACAAATATATACACAAATATTAGTTATCATAAGAAACTGAAAGAATCGACTTAAGAGTCACGGAGTATCGTTATCCGCTATTTAACCGGGGTGAGAGAGACTAGCAAACCAAGAGTAAAAAAAAAACAAAAAAAATTAAGAAAATAAAATAATCAACCTTTATTTATAGGATCATTCAAACCAATGGATTCATTTTCACTAGGAAAATTATCAAAGTACGCTTTCAAATGATGTCCATTTATCTTAAAAGTATTGTCATTTTTTGGATTCTCAATATCAAAGACCCCATAAGGACACACATGTTTCTTAATAAATGGACTACCCCACCTTGATCTTAGCTCTCTAGGGAATAAATAGAGTTGAGAATTATAAAACAAAACTTTTTGACCAATATCAACTTTTTGATAATTTTCACAAGTTTTGCAGAATGCATGCGTGTCTTTAAACATGGTAGGCCAATAAAATCTATTTTAAAAGATTTTTGCAGCTGTCTTGTTTATGAGAAATAACTCTCACATGCTTCAAAATGACAAAGTTGAATGACACTACTTGCCTCATTGTCAGGAATGCATTTTTGAAATATTTGATCACGATAATATTTGAATAAGTTAAGGTTATCCCAATAAAAGTTTTTCACTTCGTTCAAAAACTTTTCTTTGTCTTGGGTACTCCAATCAGCTAGCAAATCTCCTGAAGCAAGAAAATTAATATTTTTTTTTATCATACCAAGACATTGGACTAAGAGAAAGTAAGGATTCATTAGGAAAGTAATCATCAATTGGTGTGATGTCAGATGTCAAATTTGTTGTCACTTTTGACAAAAGATCCACATGAACATTTTTTATGCGTTTTTCATCTGTGATTTCTTCTTCAGAATAAATCATTTGTAAATTTTCAGATTCCTCCAACTCATTTTTATTTAAAGTAGATTCAAGTTGATCATAAACTAATTCGTCAATATTATCGCAAGTGTACGATGTTGCGACGATCATCCTCCACGCTCAAAATGTGTATGGTATCTGGAAAAGTATAGGGAGACAAATAATTCTTGTCTTTTATTAGTGAAAAAAATTGGATGGGAGTCACCACCTAGTTTTTTGGTCACTAGGAACCTTAACTGGTCTCAGAGATCAGGTGCGGAGACTGGTTGCGTAAAGGGAAGGTATTAGCACCCCAAATACGCCTTAGCTAAGGTAAATTGCATTGTTTTATTTGTCTGATCAAGATCTAAGGTTTGGTCGTGTTTCTCCCAGTAGTTTTCTTTTTATATTAAGAAAACAAAAAAAAATTAGAATTTGTGATTAATAGAAATTTTTTATTTATTTAATCTTCATTTGCTGTAGAATGTAAACGTTCTGCATACAAACTAGAGGGGAGAAAGTTACCTGGAGTAGTGGCGATGCTGGTGGCAGCGGGTGCGGTTGTCAGCGGTGGTGGAAGGTGGCAGTGGCAGCGGTTGTGGTTTTCCTTCCCTCTCTTTAGTGTAGAGACACCAGTCTGTGTCTTCTCCCTCTCGTCGGTTTTCTCCTCCTATCCCTTGTTCTTCCTTCTCTATATTTGTCTCCTCTCTTGGCTTCTCTTTCCCTCTCTTTCTTCTTTCTTTTTTTCTTTATTCTTTCTCCTTTGTTCTCCCCTGTTTTGCTTTTCTTCTTCCCTTTAATTTCTACTGTTGTGGTCCGTTTCTCTTCACTCCTATCTCTCCCAAAATCCTCTTGTCTCTCTCTTTTCGTCTCTCGTTCCTCCCTCAAAAACTGTGACTTTCTCTCTCGATCTCCTTTACTTTTTATTTCAAAAAAAATCCTTCCACCTTTTCTCCCCCCTTCGTCCCTTTTTTTTGTTGCACTCCCTCTATATTTATAGGCAGAGGGAGAGTGGGTCACCATGCCCTGTTCTGTCATGGTGCAGGGCATGGTGGTATGGGGGCGGCTATTGCATAGCCGCCACTGCTTCTATAAGGTATGGTTCTTTCGGCGTGAGGGCATGGTGGTGTCAGTGAAGAGACAAGTCGGGTCGTTGTTTTTTGGGTTTTGGGAGAGAGAGAGGATAAAGAAAAACAGGGGGAAAATGCTTCTTCTTCCCCTGTTCTCTGCGCATCTAGGGGAAGAAGAAGGCTTATAATGCTGTTCAAAATAACACCGCTTTCTTTTAGTAAAATGTATGAAACGACGTCGTTTTGACCAAAATGCTCATTTTCATTTAAATGAACTTGGCCCCAAAATGGGTCCAATTTCAGATCACGCCTTCAATTTGCGTGCTTTTTTCACTATGGTCCTTGGTTTTGGATTTCTTCAATCAAGTCCCTAATTGGCCACCAGACTTCAATATATATGCAATTAAGCCCCTGATTTGCCCTAATCAACTCTCAAAAATTATAATTTGACCCTAGAACTTTAATTTCTCCAATTAAAACTTAAATTGACTTAAAAATCAAGTTTTCTTGCGATCAAACCCTCCAATAAATTCAATTAAACCTTTAATAAAATTTAATTGAGTCTATAAACATCTGATTTTGTACATTTCCTCCTCAAATAAATTTTTTTTTATCAATAGGGCTCTCACCGATCAATGATATACTGTCAAATTTTGATCTTTGTATTTTTAAACCTCCTCAACCAGCCCTTTTTTTTACCATATTTGTTTAGGCGCTCTGACATCATCTTTTCACTCATAATATTTCTTTATTTTGTTTTCATGCAGGGACCCAAAAATGGGTTACAACAGTTGCCCCCTCTTTACAATGCTTTACGGAGCAAAGATTTTGCGTAGTAAGTGTTGTAAAGACAAACAAAATTTGTCTTCTGAAACTGGTCTTCTCAAGACCCCAAGTCCTGTGTGTGGTTGGGCTAAACTGAGATCCCTTCGCCAACTCCTCTTTAAGTAGAACCAAAATCCTTTGCAGTTAGGATAAACTAAGATCTCTTCGCCGATCCCCTTTAACCAGAACCATAATCCTATGTGGATAGGATAATCTAAGATTCCTTTCGTCAATCCCCTTTAACTAGAACCAAACTCCTGTGTGGTTATGATAGATTGATATTCCTTTCACCAATCCCCTCTAACTAGAACCGATAATCTTGTGTGTTTAGGCTAAACTGAGATCCCTTCGCCGATCCCTTTTAACCAGAATTAAAACTTTTGTTTGGTTAGGATAGAATGAGATTTCCTTCGTCAATCCCCTCTAACCAGAACCATAATCCTGTGTGGTTAGGATAAATTGAGATCCCTTCGCCGATCCCCTTTAACCAGAACCATAATCCTGTGTGGTTAGGATAGATTGAGATCTCTTCGCCGATCTCCTCTAACCAGAACTCTAATCCTATGTGGTTAAGATAAACTGAGATTCCTTTCACCGATCCCCTTTAACTAGAACCATAATCCTGTGTGGTTAGGCTAAACTGAGATCCCTTCGTCGATTCCTTGTAACCAGAACCAAAACTCCTGTGTGGTTAGGATAGACTAAGATTCCTTTCACCAATCCCCTCTAACTAGAACCATAATCCTGTGTAGTTAGGTTAAACTGAAATCCCTTCATCGATCCCCTTTAACTAGAACTAAAGTCTATGTGTGGTTAGGCTAAACTAAGATCCCTTCGCCGATCTCCTTTAACCAGAACCAAAACTCTTGTATGGTTAGGAAAGATTGAGATTCCTTTCACCCATCTTCTCTAACCAAAACCAAAACTCTTGCATGCGGTTAGGATAGAATGAGATTCCTTTCGCCAATCCCCTCTAACCATAACCAAAATCCTTTGCAGTTAGGCTAAACTAAGATCCCTTCGCCGATCCCCTTTAACCAAAGTCTTTGTGTAGCTTGTTCAAATTGGAATCCCATCTAGCGACTCCCTTCAACCAAAGCTAAAATCTTCATGTGGTGATTACACTGAGATCCCTTTCAATAATCCCCTTCAACCAAAAATGTTTCTTCTTCACGATGATAGGGTTTGAATTAAAGAATCTTCTTCATTGATCTTTTTATTTCTTTGAGATTTCCCTAATGTTAGGGTTTATCTCGTCTTTCTCCCGTTCTAGGGGCCTGATGTAACCATATTATTCGATTGTTTCACCCACATTTACCTAATGTTTTGTCCATGTTTTATATGTAAAATGCCTTGATATTCTTTGTTTTATGTTTTGAAGGCACTTTTGGATGAAAAATGCAAAAAGGAGTAAATTAGAGATAATTGGCAGATTTGACGTTCAGTCGATGTTTTGTGCAGAGTGTGAGTTCTAGAGATCAAAATGAAGTGATCCCAGTGGATATAAAAAGCTACCATCCATACCTTTCTGGAAATGTAATGCAAGAAAAATACAAAGAGGAAGATCATGGAAATCACATCCTTCAAAGTCAAATCTCGTATTCTGCCACTGTTGACCTTTGTCCATTCAAAATTCCATATCTGGAGCTATAGAAGTCCAATTGATGCAAACTCAATTTTGTTGGATTCATGACTCAAAGGTCTAGAAACGCTCCAATTTTCAGCCAAAAACGATGTCAGATGAGGGCGATATGATTTTTCAAAGATGACAACTGAATTCTGCCAGCAATCAGGTTTCGTGAAGAAATGAGTCCAAATTATGTTTCGAAGCTTCTAAACTATCATCCAAGTTATAATTTCAGCAATTTAGCCCCTCTAGTAAATCAATCTAGAAGGTCAAGAAAAGTAGCCACCAACCTCAATCCACCAACCTCAAATCACCAACCACAAACCAGCTGCAAGTTGGAATGCTGCCATTGTCAAAGAAGGAGGCTACAATGGTGGGTTGTTTGTGGTGACTACTAATGTCAAAGTTTGGCAAGTTTGGCAGCCACCATTGTTGATAAAGAAGCAAGAGGAGCTGCCATTGAAGCCTATATATAGACATCAAGAGAGCCAAGAAAGAGGAGGAGGGAGTGCAATAGAATCAAAGAAAGGTGGTAGCAACTAGAAGTGAAGAAACACAAACTCTCCTCTCTACATACTAGAAATAATGCTTTCTTTTATCTTTAGGAGTAGTTGTTCAATAGATATGCAAGGCTAAGCTCTTTTCTTGGTTGCAAGGACGCAGAAACTTTCAGATTTCAAGAACTGTGAGATTTATTCTTCATTTATTTTCAGTTTGTATTATGAATGAGTATGATTGTTTTCCTATGCATGTTTTCTATGATTGTTGTTGATAATTGCTAGAGCGGACTCTAAGTTATTATTGTGAACAATCTATTGCTAAGTTTGGTATCAAAACCGGAGTTAGGGTATATAAACTTGTGAAGCAACTAAGCTTGATAATTGTGGCGGAACTACGTTATTAAACTTAGGGAAAACATTCGATCAAAGCAACACAAGCAGACAACTTGGTTGTTAAGATTAATGAATTTATCTAGATCTTAAGGCTGCCATTAGATTAAATCATTAGTGCGGACACTGTGATTATTTGTTGGTTAGGGCTAGTTATACGGCGGATCCGTTAATTAACCAAAGTTAAGAAAAGATAAAAATTCAGAATATAAACTGGAGTTTCGTTTCAAGGATCGGTTCTGATTTCTGTAGGTGGATGTGTGCTTGTGACCAAGGTTTGTTTTCTTGATAAATTTCAGTTTTAATTGATTGTGTTCACTAGTTTAATTTCTTCCATAGTTTAGATTATCACAAATCAAAACCCCCCAATTGCATAACGTATAGCATAAAAATCTAAACTAAATCTTCCTCGTGGGATCGATCCCTTGCTTGCTCTATACTATCTTGTGTGATTTAAGTGTAAGGGTAATTAATTTGTGCGACCGCGACATCGCAACAAATTTTGGCTTAACCATGATCTTCGTTGTTCATCAACTTAAAGATTCTTTCTCTATCCCTAATTTTGCTAGACTATATTGAGGATTTTTCCTGTAACAAATCAACAAAAATGTTTGATGCAATGCTTATGTATGCATCCTTACCTGGTTTGGGAAACATAGGTCCCCTCACTTACCTTAGATTTTCTAAAACTCTCTTTTAATATGATCTTGTTCACGTGCTCGAAATGGCATGCTGGATCCATTTCCTATGATGTCTCTTCTGCCCATCACCTTTTAGGGAAGAAATCCTCAATCTTTTCCATTAGGTGACCCTTTTCCAAAAATTCATGATTTGCCATTGCCTTTTATCATGCTCTTGTCAATGCTTTAATTTGTCTTTCATAAATTAATGGCTTTTTAGTTTTCGTTCTAATATAAGAAAAAAAATCCTTCCTAAAAAAAAGTCTTTAAAAGACTTGAATTTGTTCATGACAAGTGAAACTATCAACATACACATAGAGAACTCTTTTAAGCAATTCCTATTGAGGATTTTATCGGTTTCTGGAATGCAGTTTGTTGTTTTTTTCAAAGGTACATGATTAGTACTTAAAAGTGCATTTTTATCAAGGCTTTATATCATCATTTTGCACTTGAAGTATCAATAACTCCTTAACTAGAACATGTTTTGTAATAACAAGTCTGATAATATAAGATACCTTTAATTTACGGTAAATGCTCATTTTAAATGTAGGTATTATCACAATTCAAAGGATTGATTGTTGTGATTAACTATTGGAAGTGAAAGGACAAAGAAAAGGCTAAGCTTACGAAGGAGATGCTGATTCACTTCAAATTCGAACACTGTTCAGTCATCGGATCATATCTAGAGCTATAGATCTTGGATTTCATATTAATTTATATGGCTGGAAAGATAACAAATAGGCCTACAACTTTCATGGTATGGAAAGACCCAAATTTTCCATTTTCAAATTAAAAGTTTTGCCAGAAAAGAGAAGTTTGAATCTATCTTGCAATCCAAGCCAAACACAACTCAAAGTTTTATCTATAACTAGAGTTCTAGAAGTCCAAATGATCTGAAATTTGGTGGGCGGAAGGAAAAGACAATTTCCAACAACTTTCATGAAGAGAACTAGATGGTAGAAATGAGATTTCGTCCACACAAGAGCATGAGGGCTATCCACTATGTCCACCAGCAGCACTACTCAGTATTTTAGACATATCTAGAGCTGTAGTGATCCAAATGATCTGAAATTTGGTGGGTGGAAGGAAAAGACAATTTCCAACAACTTTCATATGAACACTTTGCCAAATTTGATTTCATCAATGTCAATTCAGCCATCCAAAGTGCTTGAGTGATGCTATCCACCAAGTCCACTAATCAATAGTTGGCCACTACATCAATTATCAATTACCACATGAATAGTTCTGAATTTTAGCCTATAAAAGGAGGCATTTGCCATTCATTTGGGCATCTTGTTTTCCATATCAAGATCATGTTCTTGCTCTTTCTCTTTATATTGTTGTAATGATTAAGTTTTGCTTTCATTAATCTCTTGTTCATGCTTTTCATTTCCTTTACTGTACTAAGTTAACTTATATCATGTTTATGTACTTATATTGTTTCTTTAAGTTTTTCTCCTTCATAATGTCTACCTAAGTTAATTATGTCAAGGTGAAAAGGTTTCACTAATGGTGTTAGGATAAGTAAATATAAACTCAATATGGACTTTAATGCTTATATCCTAAACAACTTGCTATTAACATGTCTTATCATTTTTATCTTATTAATTCTTAATACCTTACTTGTTAAATGGTTAATCTAGATTTGTGTTGTGTAACAATTGGTACATCAAATACTTGATCCTTCAAAGTCTTTGGTCGACATCATTATTATGAGAGGAACTTGATTTGTTGTCAACATAAGTTAGCATCATGAATACTTGATAAAATTTATAAGTATGGTGTTATGTAAATAAGATGATTAATATGATCATGTTGATAATTAATAAAGAGTTTATACCTTACTTATCTCTAATACTATTAGTGCATCCTCTAACCTTGACATTTGTTTTTATCATTGTATAATCTTCACATTAATTTTACATCTCAAAGTCCTCTTTAACTCATCTCCCCCACCTCCACCATCATTGTTGTTGTTGTTGTTGTTGTTGTTTTTATTTATAATTTATATAGTTAACCTCTCTATGGTTCGACCC
>NW_011499948.1:84346-85688 GCF_000495115.2 Populus euphratica | reverse complement strand
ATTACTACTATTGTTGTTATTGTTATTGTTGTTATTGTTATTATTGTTGTTTATAATTGTTGTTTATAATTTGTACAATTAACCTCCCTGTGGTTCGACCCCGGTCTTGCCGGGTTATTTATTACTTCGACACTCCTGCACTTGGGAGAAGACATCAATCTTTTCGTCGTGTCAAGTTTTTGGCGCCGTTGCCGGGGAGGTAAGTTCTTGTATAAATTATAGTATTTATTTTATTTTCTCTTTTCACTTTTCTTGTATATAACTTTGTTTCTTTTCTTTTGTTTCTTTTTATTTTGTTTTCTTCCTCCTTCTTTTGCTTTCTTCTTCTTTTTTATTTTATTCCTACATGTGCATGAGAGTGTGGTCACGTACATCAAGTGGTAGACTTTGTAAGGTATCCTCATCATTTAAAAAAAAAATGGCTGAAGAAGATAACCAGTCACTTTATAATGAGAATAACACTTAGAGACCATATGAACCCTATAAGAACAAGTGCACCTTCATGCATAATTTTCCCTCCTGATGCATCTCACTTTAATTTTAAGCCATGCATTATTCAACTTTTACCTTCTTTTCATGGCTTAGATCTAGAAAATCCATACTTGCATTTGAGAGAATTTGAAGAAGTTTGTAACACCTATAATGACTTAAATTGTAGCATAAACACCATCAGATTAAAGCTTTTTCCTTTTTCATTAAAAGATAAAGCTAAAACATGGCTACAAAATCTTAGGTCAGGATCCATTCATGCTTGAGATGAAATGCAACAATAAGTTTTAAATTTTTTTTTCATCTCATAGAACAAACTCATTCAAAAGACAAACCACCACTTTCACTCAAAAACCAGGAGAAACATTTTACCAATGTTGGGATAGGTATCGGGACTTGCTTAATACTTGCCCTTATCATGGTTTTGAAACATGGAGATTGGTTTCATATTTTTATGAAGGGTTAACACCTAAAAATAGACAAATGGTGGAATTGATGTGCAATGGAACTTTTGAAAATGAAGACCCTGACGAAGCAATGGAGTACCTAGACTTGCTAGCTGAAAATGCTCAAAATTGGACACTATAGGAACTTATGAGGCACTAGGTAAGACTCAACCTCATACATCTAGTGGAGGTATGTACAACCTTAGAGAAGATCATGATTTCCAAGCCAAATTTGCATCTTTAGCCAAAAAAGTTGAGGCACTAGAATTAAAAAAGAGTGGTCAATTAAAATTTGTTCAAGACATTGTATGTCATATCTGTGAAACCAATGAACATTCAACCAATGACTGTCCAACTTTGCCTTCTTTTAAGGAATGTCTCCATGAACAAGCCCATGCTCTAAACAC
>NW_011499948.1:79344-84024 GCF_000495115.2 Populus euphratica | reverse complement strand
CATGCATTCATTGAAAAGCAGGAGACAATCAACACTCAAAATGCTCAAACCATGACAGATATAAAAGATGCTCTTGTGAAATTCACATCTACTCTTAGTTTTCAAGAGAAAGGTAAGTTTCCATCTCAACCACAGTAAAATCCCAAGGGGCAATACAATGCAAATGCAAGTAGTTCCGCAAACCATCACATGGATCAAGTCAAATCAGTCATAACTCTTCGTAGTGGTAAGGTTATTGAAAAACCCACCCTTGAACCTTGTGAGAAAGATGATGAGTTAATCTCCGAGGGTAAGAAAGGGGTTGAAGTTGAACATTGCAAAGAAAAGATTGATTCCCCGCCAGTACTTCCATTTCCTCATGCCATGACCAAACAAAGAAAAGTCAATCACAACTCCGAAATCTTTGAAACTTTCAAACAGGTAAGGATCAATATACCTTTGTTGGATGCTATTAAACAAGTTCCTTCTTATGCTAAATTTTTGAAAGATCTATGCATTGTGAAGAGAAAACTAAATGTGAAAAAGAAAGCCTTTTTAGCCGAACAAGTAAGTGTCATTCTTTAGAATAATAATGCTTTGAAATATAAATACCCTGGTTGTCCTATAATTTCATGCTTTATTGGAGAACATAAAATTAAAAGAGCTTTACTTGATATCGGAGCTAGTGTGAATTTACTTCCATATTTAGTCTTTGAAAGTCTCAATCTAGGTGAGTTAAAACCAACTTCTGTAACTCTGTTACTTGCTGATAGATCTTTAAAAGTGCCTAGAGGAATAGTTGAAGATGTGTTAGTACAAGTTGATAAATTCATTTATTATGTGGATTTTATTGTCTTAGATACACAAGCTGTTGAAGCATGTAATTTAATTCCTGTTATTTTAGGACGTCCATTTCTTATAACATCTAATGCATTGATTAATTGTAAGAATGGACTGATGAAGTTATCATTTGGAAACATGACATTGGAGATGAATATTTTCAACATTTGCAAGCAACCTGAAGATAATAATGATTTACAGAAAGTGAATTTTATTGAAAAATTAGTTCATGATCAATTTGAAACTATTTCTAGTGAAATTGAATTTAATGAGTCTGAGAATTTGCAAAAGGTTTATTTTCAGAAAGAATCAAAAGCAAGTAATTGGAGACCACAAATTGAAGAATTACCACCATAATCAATTGAGTCTATACCTTCATGTGTTCAACCACCAAAATCTAATTTGAAGTCACTGCCATTCAATCTCTAATACTCATTTTTGGGAGAAAATGAAACTTTTCCAGTAATAATTTCTTCCAAACTTAATGCACATCAAGAAGGTAAGTTATTACAAACTCTAAAAATGCACAAAAATGCATTAGGATGGACCATAGCTGACATAAAAGGAATTAGTCCTTTGATTTGCACACATAGGATTTATTTAGAGGAAAATGCTAAACCCTCTAGAGAAATGCAACGAAGGCTGAATCCTAATATGAAAGAAGTAGTGAGGAATGAAGTCATTAAGCTTCTAGATAATGGAATCATTTATCCTATTTTTGATAGCAAATGGGTAAGTCCTACCCAAGTTGTACCCAAGAAGTCTAGAGTCACTGTGATAACAAATGAGAAAATGAGTTAATTTCAACTAGGACTATTACTGGTTGGCGCATGTGCATTGACTATAGGAAACTTAATTCAATGACTAGAAAAGATCATTTCCCCTTACCTTTCATGGATCAAATCCTAGAAAGAGTTGCAGGTAATGAATTTTATTGTTTCCTGGATGGCTATTCAGGTTATAATCAAATTGAAATTGCATTGGAAGATCAAGAGAAGACCACTTTCACAGGTTATCATCAAATTGAGTTGCATATCTAAGGATGCCTTTTGGATTATGTAATGCACCAGCCATGTTTCAAAGATACATGCTTAGCATATTTAGTGATATGGTTGAACGTTTTCTTGAAATTTTTATAGATGATTTTTCTGTTTTTGGCGATTCATTTGATAATTGTTTGACTAACTTAGAAAAGGTTTTGAGTAGGTGTGAAGAGAAGAATCTTGTGCTGAATTGGAAAAAATGTCATTTTATGGTAACAAACGGCATTGTACTTGGTCATATTATTTCATCAAAAAGAATTGAGGTTGACAAATCTAAAATTGAATTAATTGTCAACTTGCCAACACCAAAATCTGTTAAAGATGTTTGATCATTCTTAGGACATGCTGGTTTTTATAGAAGGTTCATCAAAGATTTTAGTTTTATATCTAAGCCATTGTGTAACCTTCTAACAAAGTAAAATGTTTTTGAATGGACTGAACAATGTGAAAAAGCCTTTGTTAAACTTAAAAACTTGCTTACTTCTACTCCTGTCATTCAACCTCCTGATTGGTCATTACCTTTTGAAATAATGTGTGACGCTAATGATTATGCCGTGGGTGCTGTTTTGGGACAAAGAAAAGATAAGAAACCTTATGTGATTTACTATACAAGTAAAACTTTAAATAATACTCAAATGAATTACACCAGCACTGAAAAATAATTACTTGCAGTAGTATTTGCATGTGAAAAATTTAGGTCTTATCTTGTCGGCTCACCTGTTGTTGTTTTTAGTGATCATCCAACTTTAAAATATCTTCTTTCAAAAAATGATTCTAAAGCTAGACTGGTATGGTGGATTTTGTTACTTCAAGAATTTGATATCACAATCAAAGACAAGAAAGGCACCAAAAATGTTGTCGCAGATCATTTATCAAGATTAACAACAGATTCGAGATCTGACATCACACTAATCGATGACTGTTTTCCTGATGAATCCTTATTTTCTATCTCTACAATACCTTGGTTTGCTAATATTGTTAATTTTCTTGTTTGAGGACATTTGCCAACTCATTGGAGTACCCAAGACAAAAGAAGATTCTTGAACGAAGTGAAGAACTTTTATTGGGATGACCCTAATTTATTCAAATATTGTCCTGATCAAATATTTTGAAGATGCATTCCTGACAATGAGGTAAGTAGTGTCATTAAATTTGTCATTCTGAAGCATGTGGGGGTCGTTTCTCATCAAGAAAGACAACTGTAAAAATCTTACAAAGTGGATTTTACTGGCCCACTATGTTCAAGGACTCATACGCATTCTGTAAGACTTGTGAAAATTATCAAAAGTTGGGATCTATTTTAAAACATCACATGATGCCTTTAAATCCTATTCTTGTCATAAAGATCTTTGAGTGTTGGGGTATAGATTTCATGGGTCCATTTCCTCCATCATTTGGTTTCTTATACATATTAGTTGTAATAGATTATATTTTAAAATGGATAGAGGCAATTCCAAGTCGAAACAATGATCACAAAACATTGATAAAGTTTTTGAAAGAAAATATTTTAAGTCAATTTGGAATCCCTTGAGCCATGATAAGTGATGGTGGAACACATTTCTGCAACAAGTCATTTGAGTTTTTAATGAGAAAATATGGAATCACACACAAAGTTGCCACCCCTTATTACTCCCAAACAAGTGGACAAGTAGAACTTGCTAATAGGGAGATCAAACAGATCTTGGGAAAAATAGTGAATCCTAATAGGAAAGACTGATCTTTAAGACTTAATGATGCACTTTGGGCTTATCGAACAACTTATAAAACATCATTAGTATGTCACCTTATAGACTAGTTTATGGAAAACCTTGTCATTTGCTTGTGGAACTTGAACATAAAGTGTATTGGGCTATTACAGTTTTCAATTCAAATCTTGATGATGCTAGTCAGTTGCGGAAATTACAAATAAATGAGCTTGAGAAAATAAGAAATGATGCATATGAAAATGCAAGAATTCATAAAGCAAGAATCAAAGAATTTCATGATAAGAAAATACTGAGAAAAACATTCGATGTTGGTCAAAAAGTCTTGCTTTATAATTCTCGACTCCATTTATTTCCTAGAAAACTAACATCAAGATTGAGTGGTCCTTTTATTGTGAAACATGTGTATCCATATGGGGCCTATGATATCGAGAATCCAAAGAATGATAATGTTTTTAAGGTAAATGAACATCGTTTGAAAGCTTACTTTGTCAACTTTTCGATTGAAAATGACTCTATTGAATTGGGTGATCCTTTATATAAAGATTGATATTTGTTTTCTTCTCTCTCACATTGATTTTGTGTTTTCTTTTGGTGTGACCTTTGTTTTGCTAGTTTTTTTTCCACCCCGGTCAAATGGCGGATAACGGTACTCCGTGACTTTAGTCAGTTTTTTCAGTTTTCCATAATAACTGATATCTGTGTATATATTTGTTCAATTCTTTGCTCTTTATCCCTTCGTTACATCTCTTCTCATTTGAAAATGGACACTACTCTTGAAAAATTGAAAAAGTATTTTCCTACTTTGCCTCAAAATACGATTACAAATATTTACCGTGCTAGATGTCCAAGATTGAGATTGTTAATGAACCATGAAATTCCTGAAGATATTCACTGGCTAATTGAAGCAAAGGTTCGATTATCAGGTGAGTCCTCAAATTCTTTCATTTCATACATGCCTGGAACAGGTAAAAGCATGTTTGCAAAGAAACGTCATGCAAAACGACTACAAGTCTATCACAGATGTGCTAGATGGACTTGTAATATAAAATGTCATTCTTTAGGAATGATATCTATAAATCGTGAAGATAAAATACAGTTCATTAAGGATGGCC
>NW_011499948.1:69002-79312 GCF_000495115.2 Populus euphratica | reverse complement strand
TGATTAGTACTTAAAGCTGGTTGGGGGGTGTGATTAGTACTTAAAAGTGCATTTTTATCATGGTTTTATATCATCATTTTGCACTTGAAGTATCAATAACTCCTTAACTAAAGCATGTTTTATAATAATATATCTAATAATATAAGATACCTTTAATTTATGGTAAATGTTCATTTTAAATGCAGGCCTATCACATAAATGAAAATATTGATTGATGACTTTAAGAACTTAAATTGCAAAGGCAAAGAGATGGTCAAACTTAGAAAAAAGATGTCGGTGCAATCCAAACCGGGTCATATATGGAGCTACAGATCTCAGATTTAGGTCCAATTTATATGGATGGAAAGGTAAGATATAGGCCTACAACTTTTATATGGAGCCCAAGATCTAAAAAGGCCATTTGCAAGTACAAATTGTAGCAACAACAAAGAAGCCCGAATCTGTCTTCCAGCCCGAGCACTGTTCGGTATTTTGGCCATATCTAGAGTTCTAAAAGTCCAAATGAGCTGAATTTTTTACACACGAAATCGGAGACAATTGCCTACAACATTCATGTTTTCACCTGGCTCCAATTTTGAAGTTATCAATGACGTTTTGGGCAGACAAGAGAAGATAAGGATTGTCACCAAGTCAAAAGTTGGTCACCCACTTATCAATTAGTCATCAAATCAATAGTTCCTAATTTTGGCCTATAAAAGGAGGCATTTGCCATGCATTTAGGCATCTTGGTGTCCAGATCAAGATCATGCTCTTCCTCTCTCTCTTTGTATTTTTTGTAATGTTTATGCTTTGCTTTTATTAATATCAAGTTTATGCCTTTCATTTTCTTTTCTTTACTTAGTTAACTTTTATGTTCTTATTTTGTTTATCTATTTTTTCTTTTTTTCATTATGTCTAGCTAAGTTAATTATGTCAAGGTGAAAAGGTTACACTAATGGTGTAAGAATAAGTATAATGTAAATTTAATATGGACTTTAATGTTTGATACTAACATGTTTTATATTTGTTATCTTGTTCACTCTTTAATACTTTGCTTGTTAAATAACTAATCTTGATTTATGTTGTATAACACTTGGTACAACAAATGCTTGGCACTTTCATAGTTCATACTGTATGGTATAACCGACACCTGAGCTATGAAAGGAACTTGATTTGTTGTGAACATAAGTTATAATCATGAATGCTTGATGAAATTTACAAGTATTAGCATTAATTGAATAAGATGACTAATGTAATCATGTTAACAATCTATTATTTGATTGGAACCTCCTTTATGTGTGGTTTCCAATTGAATAATAAGAGTTTATATTATACTTATTTAACATACCATTAGTGGAATCTCTAACCTTGACATTTGTTATTATCATTATTTAATTAATATTTCATCTCAAAGTTCTCATCATCATCATCTTCTTCTTCTTCTCTTTCATTATTATTATTATTATTACTACTACTACTAGTACTACTACTACTACTACTAATACTATTATTATTATTATTACTATTATTATTATTATTATTATTATTATAGTTATTGTTGTTATCGCTATTATTGTTGTTTATAATTGTTGTTTATAATTTGTACACTTAACCTCCCTATGGATTCGACCCCGGTCTTGCCGGGTTATTTATTACTTCGACACTCCTGCACTTGGGAGAAGACATCAATCTTTTGGTCGTGCCAAGTTTTTGGCGCTGTTGTCGGGGAGGTAAGTTCTTGTATAAATTATAGTATTTATTTTATTTTCTCTTTTCACTTTTCTTGTATATAACTTTGTTTCTTTTCTTTTGTTTCTTTTTATTTTGTTTTCTTCCTCCTTCTTTTGCTTTCTTCTTCTTTTTTTATTTTATTCCTACACGTGCATGAGAGTGTGGTCACGTACATCAAGTGGTAGACTTTGTTGGGTATCCTCATCATTTTCAGAAAATATGGCTGAAGAAGATAATCAATCACTTCATAATGAAAATAATGAGAATAACCGTGCTAGAACACTTAGAGACCACATGAATCCCACAAGAACAAGTGCACCATCATGCATAGTTTTTCCTGCCGATGTATCTCATTTTAATTTTAAACCAGGTATTATTCAACTTTTACCTTCATTTCATGGCTTAGAATTGGAAAATCCATACTTGCATTTAAGGGAATTTGAGGAGGTTTGCAACACATATAATAACTTAAATTGTAGCATGAACACCATCAGATTAAATCTTTTTCCTTTTTCATTAAAAGATAAAGCTAAAACATGGCTACAAAATTTAAGACCAGGATCCATTCGTGCTTGGGATGAAAAGCAACAACAATTTTTAAAGAAGTCTTTCCCATCTCATAGAACAAACTCTTTCAAGAGACAAATCTCCACTTTCACTCAAAAACCAAGATATACCTCCAGTCAATGTTGGGATCCCTATCGAGACTTGCTTAGTACTTGCCCTCATCATGGTTTTGAAACATGGCGATTGGTTTCACATTTCTATGACGGGTTAACACCTAAAGATAGGCAAATGGGTGAATTGATGTGTAATGAAATTTTTAAAGATAAAGACCCTGATGAAGCAATGGAGTACTTAGACTTGTTAGCTGAAAATGCTCAAAATTAGGACACCGCGGGTACTTATGAGGCACCGAGAATAACTCAACCTCACACATCTAGTGGAGGCATGTACAACCTTAGGGAAGATCATAACCTTCAAGCCAAGTTTGCATTTTTAGTTAGAAAAGTCGAGGCACTAGAATTGAAAAAGAGTGGCCAATTAAAATATGTTGAAAACATTGTGTGTCAAATCTGTGAAACAAATGAACACTCAACCAACGATTGTCCAACCTTGCCTTCTTTTAAGGAATGTCTCCATGAACAAGCCCATGCTTTAAACAGTTTCCAAAGGGCCAACCACAACCCATACTCCCAAACATACAACCCTGGTTGGAGAAATCACCCAAATTTCAGTTGGAAGAGTAAGAACAACAATGCACAAACTTCACAACCACCATTTCAAGCACACCATAATTTCCAAAATTCTCATGGATATGCACCTCCTTATGCTCCACCTCTTAGAAGAAATCTTGAGGAAACATTGCATGCATTTATTGAAAAGCAAGAGACAATCAATACTCAACTTGCTCAAAACATGATAGATTTTAAGATACTCTTGCTAAATTAACATCTGCTCTTAGTTTCCAAGAGAAAGGTAAGTTTCCATCTCAAACACAACAAAATCCCAAAGGGCAATACAATGCAAATGCAAGTAGTTCCGGAAGCCAACACATGGATCAAGTCAAATCAGTCACTACTCTGCGCAGTGGTAAGGTTATTGAAAAACCCTCTGTTGAACCTTATGAGAAAGATGATGAGTCAATCTCTGAGGGTAAGGAAGGGGTTGAATCTGAAAATTGCAAAGACACGACTGATTCACCGCCAACACTTCCATTTCCTCAAGCCATGACCAAACAAAGGAAAGTTAATCACAACTCTGAAATCTTTGAAAATTTCAAACAGGTAAGGATCAATATACCTTTGCTGGATGCTATTAAACAGGTTCCTTCCTATGCTAAATTTTTAAAAGATCTAGCCGAACAAGTAAGTATTATTCTTCAAAACAATAATGCTTTGAAATATAAAGACCCTGGTTGTCCTACAATTTCTTGCTTTATTGGAGAGCATAAAATTGAAAGAGCCTTACTTGATCTTGGTGCTAGTGTGAATTTACTTCCATATTCAGTTTTTCAGAGTCTCAATCTAGGTGAGTTAAAACCAACTTCTGTATCTCTTTTACTTGCCGATAGATCTATAAAAGTGCCTAGAGGAATAATTGAAGATGTGTTAGTACAAGTCGATAAATTCATTTATCCTGTGGATTTTATTGTCTTGGACACACAACCTGTTGAAGTATGTAATTCATTTCCTGTTATTTTAGGACGTCCATTTCTTGCAACTTCTAATGCATTGATTAATTGTAGGAATGGACTGATGAAGCTATCATTTGGAAACATGACATTGGAGATGAATATTTTCAACATTTGCAAGCAACCTAGAGATGATAATGATTTACAGGAAGTGGACTTTACTGAAAAATTAATTCATGATCAATTTCGAACCACTTCCAGTGGAATTGAGATTGATGAGTCTGATGATTTGGAAATGATTTATTTTCAGGAAGAATCAAAGACAAGTAATTGGAGGCCATAAATTGAGGAATTGCCACCACGATCAATTAAGTCCATACCTTCAAGTGTTCAACCACCAAAACCTGATTTGAAGCCGTTGCCATCCAATCTCAAATACTCATTTTTGGGAGAAAATGAAACTTTTTCGGTAATAATCTCTTCCAAACTTAATGCACATCAAGAAGGTAAGTTATTACAAACTCTGAAAATGCACAAAAATGCATTAGGATGGACCATAGCTGATATAAAAGGAATTAGTCCTTTGATTTGTACACACAGAATTTATTTAGAGGAAAATGCTAAACCCTCTAGAGAAATGCAACGAAGGCTAAATCCTAATATGAAAGAAGTAGTGAAAAATGAAGTCATTAAGCTTCTAGATAATGAAATCATTTATCCTATTTCTGATAGCAAATGGGTAAGTCCTACCCAAGTTGTACCCAAGAAGTCTGTAGTCACTATGATAACAAATGAGAACAATGAGTTAATTCCCACTAGAACTGTTACGGGTTGGCGCATGTGCATTGACTATAGGAAACTTAATTCAATGACTAGAAAAGATCATTTTCCTTTACCTTTCATGGATCAAATCCTAGAAAGAGTTGCAGGTCATGGATTTTATTGTTTCCTATATGGCTATTCGGGTTACAACCAAATTGAAATTGCATTGGAAGATCAAGAAAAGACTACTTTCACATGTCCATTTGGTACTTTTGCATATCGAAGGATGCCTTTTGGATTATGTAATGCACCAGCCACATTTCAAAGATGCATGCTTAGTATATTTAGTGATATGGTTGAACATTTTCTTGAGATTTTCATGGATGATTTTTCTATTTTTGGCGATTCATTTGATGATTGTTTGACTAACTTAGAAAAGGTTTTGACTAGGTGTGAAGAGAAGAATCTTGTGCTGAATTGGGAAAAATGTCATTTTATGGTAACAAACGGCATTGTACTTGGTCACATTGTTTCTTCAAAAGGAATTGAGGTTGACAAATCTAAAATTGAGTTAATTGCAAACTTGCCAACACCAAAATCTCTTAAAGATGTTATATCATTCCTAGGACATGCTGGTTTTTATAGAAGGTTCATCAAAGATTTTAGTGTAATATCTAAGCCTTTAAGTAACCTTCTAACAAAGGATACTATTTTTGAATGGACTGAACATTGTGAAGAAGCCTTTGTTAAACTTTAAATAGTGCTCAAACGAATTACACCACCACTAAAAAAGAATTACTTGCAATAGTATTTGCATGTGAAAAATTCAGATCTTATCTTGTTGGCTCACCTGTTTGTTGTTTTTAGTGATCATGCAGCATTGAAATATCTTCTTTTTAAGAAAGATTCTAAGGCTAGATTGGTGCGGTGGATTTTATTACTTTAAGAATTTGATATCACAATCAAAGATAAGAAAGGCAGCGAAAATGTTGTCGCAGATCACTTGTCAAGATTGACAACAGATTCGAAAACTGACATCACACCAATCGATGACTACTTTCCCAATGAATCTTTACTTTCTATCTCTACAATGCCTTGGTTTGCTAATATTGTCAATTTTCTTGTTTCAGGACAATTGCCAGCTCATTGGAGTACCCAAGATAAAAGAAAGTTCTTGAACGAAGTGAAGAACTTTTATTGGGATGATCCTTATTTATTCAAATATTGTCCGGATCAAATATTTTGAAGATGCATTCCTGACAATGAGGTAAGTAGTGTTATTAAATTTTGTCATTCTGAGGCATGTGGGGGCTTGTGGAATATACAAATTGTTTTTCTATTTTACGCTTTGATTACTAGGGACTAGTAATAAGCTGGTTGGGGGGTGTGATTAGTACTTAAAAGTGCATTTTTATCATGGTTTTATATCATCATTTTGCACATGAAGTATCAATAACTCCTTAACTAAAATATGTTTTATAATAATATATCTAATAATATAAGATACCTATAATTTGTGGTAAATGTCTATTTTTAATGCAGGCCTATCACATAAATGAAAGGATTGATTGATGACTTGAAGAACTTAAATTGCAAGGATAAAGAGATGGCTAAACTTAGAAAAGAGATGTCGGTGCAATCCAATCCGGAACACTGTTCGGTAATTAGGTCATATCTAGAGCTATATATCTCAGATTTAGGTCTAATTTATATGGATGGAAAGGTAAGACATAGGCCTACAACTTTCATATGGAGCCCAAGATCTAAAAAGGCCATTATCAAGTCCAAATTGTAGCAACAACAAAGAAGCCCGAATCTGTCCTCCAGCCTGAGCACTGTTCGGTATTTTGGCCATATATGGAGTTCTAGAACTCCACAGGAGCTGACGTTTTTACACAAGACAGCTGAGACAATTTCCTACAACTTTCATGTTTGCAACTGGCTCCAATTTGGACGTTATCAATGATGTTTAGGGCAGAAAGAGAAGATAAGGATTGTCACCAAGTCAAGAGTTGGCCACCCACTCATCAATTAGTCATCAAATCAATAGTTCCCAATTTTGGCCTATAAAAGGAGGCATTTGCCATGCATTTAGGTATCTTGGTTTTCAGATCAAGATCATGCTCTTGCTTTCTCTCTTTGTATTTTTTGTAATGTTTATGCTTTACTTTCATTAATATCAAGTTTATGCCTTTCATTTCCTTGCATTTACTTAGTTAACTTTAATCTTATTCATGTTCTTATTTTGTTTATTTAATAGATAAACAAAATAAGAACATAAAAGTTAACTAAGTAAAGGAAAGGAAATGAAAGGCATAAACTTAATATTAATGAAAGCAAAGCATAAACATTACAAAAAATACAAAGAGAGAAAGGAAGAGCATGATCTTGATCTGGAAACCAAGATGCCTAAATGCATGGCAAATGCCTCCTTTTATAGGCCAAAATTAGGAACTATTGATTTGATGAGTAATTGATAAGTGGGTGGCCAACGTTTGACTTGGTGACAATCCTTATCTTCTCTTGTCTGCCCAAAACGTCATTGATAACGTCAAAATTGGAGCCAGTGGAAAACATGAAAGTTGTAGGCAATTGTCTCAGCTTTCTTGTGTAAAACATTCAGCTCATTTGGACTTCCAGAACTCCAGATATGGCGAAAATACTGAACAGTGCTCGGGCTGGAAGACAGATTCGGGCTTCTTTGTTGTTGCTACAATTTGGACTTGAAAATGGCCTTTTTAGATCTTGGGCTCCATATGAAAGTTGTAGGCCTATGTCTTACCTTTCCATCCATATAAATTGGACCTAAATATGAGATATACAGCTCCAGATATGATTGAATTACCGAACAGTATTCCGGTTTGGATTGCACCGACATCTCTTTTCTAAGTTTGGCCATCTCTTTATCCTTGCAATTTAAGTTCTTCAAGTCATCAATCAATCCTTTCATTTAGTCATCAATCAATATTTTCATTTATGTGATAGGCCTGCATTTAAAATGAACATTTACCACAAATTAAAGGTATCTTATATTATTAAATATATTATTATAAGACATGCTTTAGTTAAGGAGTTATTGATGCTTCAAGTGCAAAATGATGATATAAAACCATGATAAAAATGCACTTTTAAGTACTAATCAATGTGCAAGATTGAGATTGTTAATGAATCATGGAATTCTTGAAGATATTCGCTGGTTGATTGAAGCAAAGGTCCGATTATCAGGTGAGTCCTCTAACTCCTTCATTTCACACATGCCTGGAACAGGTAAAAGCACTTTTGCAAAGAAACGTCGTGCAAAACGACAAGAAGTCTGTCATCGATGTCCTAAATGGACTTGTAATACACAATATCGTTCTTTAGGAATGGTATCTATAAACCGTGAAGATAAAATACAATTCATTAAGGATGGCCTGAGTAAGGAGTCTTTAGATAATCTTTTATGGACTCTTGAGACGTATCTTAGTAGAGATGTGCATCGTGTAATTCATGATTTATGGCCACTATTTCATAAAAAACATGATCGACTTAGTCTAGGGAATCTGACTAAAAAAGACCCTGTTTGCCAGTTTTTAAGAAAACTGGATGGGAAGCCTATCCCCCACCCATAGAGGGCGTTTAAGCCGTTCTTGGACGTAAAACCAAGGGAAGATGTGAGCCACAATCACAACTACATGTACATACACATGCTTTGTTTTTTAAAAGTAAATAAATAAAAAGAGAGAGAGAGAGTGTGAGACTCCAGTTGGCCTACATATAGGTGTTATGATTGCCTTTCTAATTTCTCATCTATAAAACCCTCTCTTCCTTCCTTTCATTTCTACTCAACCCATACATTCAACAAATACAAAAGTGTGTAGAAATGGCAAGTTCCTCAAGTCATCATATAAGAAATATTTGTGTTTCGGTGGATCTAGTCCTAGGAAAGAAAAGGAGTTTTTAGAATCAGCAAATCATCTTGGTCAAGTGCTAGCTGAGAGAAAGATTCATTTAGTGTATGGGGGAGGCAGTCTTGGGTTAATGGGAGGTGTGTCAATAGCTTCATTTTTAGGAGATAGACAAGTTTTGAGGGTTGTCCCCGAAGCTTTAGCACAAGGGGACATCATTGGAAAAACAATTGGAGAGGAACTTCAGGTCTCCACAATGTCAGCTCGAATGAATGCAATGTTTAACCATGTTGATGCCTTCATTGCTTTACCAGGTGGTCTAGGTACATTGGAAGAGATCTTTCATATTTCCTCTTGGGCTCAACTACACATTCACCATAAACCCATAGGTTTGTTAAATGTTAATGGTTATTATGATAAGTTGTTGTCTTTTCTTGATCATGCTGTGGAACAGGAATTTCTAACATCTTCTGCAAATCATAATCTCTGTTGCTATTGCTGAACAATTGATTGACCAACTACAATCTTTCATTCCTGTAATTGATCCCTCCATGAATGGCATAAATTGGTCATCTAAGGAAAGCCGTAAAAAGCTTAGATTAGATTTGAGTCTTCATTTGTAATTTTTGTGTTGTTTTGTTTTATTATTGTGTTTTGTTATTTCTTATTTTTGTTTAAGTGTGTTTCAGGTTTGTCAATGTTCGTTATTTCAGGTGATATCTTCTATACTCTATCTTTCTACCTTAGAACATTGAGGACAATGTCTTGTTTTAGTTGGGGGGAGAGGGTAGTAGTTTAAAAAAAAAAATTGTTTTCCATTTCATAAAGCATGTGCATAATTGTTGTTACTAGGATGGCAGAGTAAAGGAGCTCTTTTGTTAAAGTGACTCTTGAGACGCATCTTAGTAACCATTCTTAACAAGGTCTATTATAATACTTCTTGAAATATTCAGATTTACAAACTCTCGCATTATTATCACTTAATTATGCTCATATACCCATTTAACATGTATTCTTAAACCTTAATTTACACACACACACACTTTAACATATGAATGTGGGTTGCACATTCGATTATTATGTTATTTATGTTCTTTTGTTAAAGTAACAACTAAGGGAAAGGGATTGTATATAATTAAAAAAAAAGAAAAAAGAAATGATAATAATAAAAATGTAGATAAGTTTGGTTTCGTAGCCTCCCTAACCTAAGCAATTAAGCCCGAAGGGGTGTTTTAACACCTAATACCCTAAAGTCAACCGACTTGGGAGCTATTGGCCCAACGCTTGATACATGGGTTGAGGAGAAAAGCTTAAGGAAATCAAACATTGCACTATCTGCATATCAGTATCTGGACCCGAGTTACTAAGCTTGTAGGGGTGTCTTAACACCTAATGCCCTAAGACCAACTGGTCTGGGAGTCATTAGCCGAAACTCGTTACATGGGTTAAAGATGCATGGTGTTTTTAAATTATATGTATATATATTTAAAACAAAAGGAAAAAAAGAAAAAGACAAAAATAATAATCCCAACCCAAGGAAGTTAACCTTAAACATTAGAACAAAAATTTTGTTTTCTTCCAAGAAAAGCCCCATAATTATGTGTTGATACATTGAGCACAAAAGAAAGGTTTATGAATATCTTGTTAAGATGTATTGAGCAGGTATATAAATTTAACGAGAGTTTGTTTATCTAGATAGATTAATGGAAGTTAAATGATGAATACCTTGTTTTGTGGAATTTGCAAATTGTTTTTCTTTTTTAACGCATTGATTACTAGGGACCAGTAATAAACTGGTTGGGGGGGTGTGATTAGTT